>NC_058085.1:117374345-117564345 GCF_014858855.1 Bufo gargarizans
ACACTGCCCCATATAGTAATTTCCACCACACTGCCCCATATAGTAATTTCCACCACACTGCCCCATAAAGTAATTTCCACCACACTGCCCCATATTGTAATTTCCCCCACACTGTCCCCATATTGTAATTTCCCCCACACTGCCCACATGAAGTAATTTGCCCTCACACTGCCCCCATGAAGTAATTTGCTCCCACACTGCCCCCCATAAAGTAATTTGCCCCCACATTGCCCCATGAAGTAATTTCCCCACACAAAGTAATTTGCCCCCACACTGCCCCCCTATCAAGTAATTTGCCCCATGTAATAATCTGACCACACACTGCCCCCATGAAGTGATTTGCCCCATGTTATAATCTGACCGCACACTGCCCCCCTGAAGTGATTTGCCCCCACACTGCCCCCATGTCCTCCTCTGCCCCCCAAAGTTGGCACACACAGAAAAACAAACAAAAAAATAAAACTAAAAGCATGCCTCCCAAGTGTCCCTCTTTTGGAGGGGCAGTCCCTCTTTTTGACCCAAGTCCCTCTGTCCCTCTTTGATCCTTAAATGTCCCTCTTTTTGACCTGGAGAATTAATGCATAAATGTGCATTAATAAATTTACTAAATTGCTCCTTACTAAACTATCTGTATGGTTTCTACCTGTAAATTAGACCACAACTTCATTATTTGGTGCAATTTGGACCTTAAAATATCTATAATCCCATGATTTATGTGCTAATATTTAAATGGATATTGAAGCGCAAGAAAAAAAATTGTCCCAGGGGCTCCACAGTAACCGATCCCCAGCTGCTGCAATATGGACGGAGTCAATAATTATGCTTTGGGCGGAGTTAGAGGCGTGGCCTAGTATGAAGAAACCTGCCGTGATGCGAACCAAACATATTGTCCCTCTTTGCGATTTTCAAAAGTTGGGAGGTATGTAAAAGCTAATACTTACCTGCGTCCGGGATGGGGAGGCAGGCCGCAGGTGTGCAATCTTCATTGTCCTGCGCTGGGACAATGTCATCACGCATGCCTGCGCCGGAATTATACTACCACATAGGCTTCAGGCCTACTGTGATGCGGCAGAACAGGAAAATATGCGCTCCCGTGCCCTGCCGCAGTATGTGGGCGTTCTGGTCGGCATTGGGCCCCCTGCGATGCCTGGGGCTGCTGACCCGAATGCCCCTATGTTAATCCGCCATTGATGGGGAACATGATTACTAGTATGGGCACTGTAGGGGCACTATTACTACTAAGTGCTCTCTGGCAGAGAATTGTTACTATTAGTAGGACTTTGGGAAGCACTATTACTCTAGTGCAGGCATGTCCAAACTGCGGCCCTCCAGCTGTTGCAAAACTACAACTTCCAGCATGCCTGGATAGCTTACAGCTATTAGGGCATGCTGGGAGTTGTAATTTTGCAACAGCTGGAGGGCCGCAGTTTGGACATTCCTGCTCTAGAGAGTACCCTGGCACACTATCAGTTTAGCATAATTATTTTGGATGACATTATGTTTACGACATTGTGTCAGGGTCGCTATTTGCTGTGTGCAGTCATTTTTTAGGGCACTGTGTGCCAAAAGTTATTAATGGGGGCACTATCTGTGTGTTACTAGTATTTTCGTGGGGATGTTTCTGGAGTATTGTATTGGGGAGTACAGCAGGAACAGTATTGGGGGTGGCAGGATATGGAAAAGTAAGCTAAGATGTCTGTAAAACTCTGCAGAGACAAGAGATGGCTGAAAGAAATCAGCAGGCTCTTGCCCCTCCTTGACGATCCTGCAGAAAGGCAGTCTAGCCTTCCCCTCCTTGGGGACATGCTGTGTAGAGTCCAGCTTACCCCCTGTAAAGAGACAGCTGTGTTCCAGCCAGCAGAGCACTGTCTGCTCTGCTGGGCCCAGAGGTCTAAGCCAAATGCCTCTTAAGCCAGGAAGAAAGGTTTCCTGTATAAAGATAAAGAGAGAAAGAGACAAAGACAAAGAGGAAGAGAAAGATAAAGACAGAGTCAGACTACAAGAAGTTAAGTTGCAGTATACATCAGAAAGCAGCAGAAAAGGAAAAGTTTCTATTTAATCCAGCCAACATAGCAGAGCTCAGGGAGTACAGATGTAGCAGAACTGATTGTGTTTGCCTGCCAGAAGTTAAAGGGGTTCTGCAGTTTGTTTAAACTGATGATCTATCCCTGCCGATCAGCTGTTTGAGAAGGCAGCGGTGCTGGCAGCAGTGCCGCAGTCTTCTCACTGTTTACCGCAGGCCCAGTGACGTCACGACTAGTATCAACTGGCCTGGGTGCGGCTAAGCTCCATTCAAGTGAACAGAGCTTAGCCGCGCCCAGGCCATACTAGTTATGACGTCACTGGGCCAGCGGTAAACAGCGGGAAGGCCGCAGCACTACTGCCAGCGCCGCTGCCTTCTCAAACCGCTGAATGGCGGGCGTCCCGGGTGTCGGACCCCTGCCGATCAGATGCTGATGATCTATCCAGAGGATAGCTCATTAGTTTAAACAAACTGCAGAACCACTTTAACCGCCTCCGAACCGCCTAACGCAGGATCGCGTTCCGGAGACGGCAGCTCTGTGCACAGTCACGCATATACGCGTATATAGAGCTGAAATTTCCTGTGAATGTGCACACACAGGCGCGCGCGTTCACAGGATCGGAAGGTAAGCGAGTGGATCTCCAGCCTGTCAGCGGCGATCGTTCGCTGGCAGGCTGGAGATGCGATTTTTTTAACCTCAAACAGGTATATTAGACGCTGTTTTGATAACAGCGTCTAATATACCTGCTACCTGGTCCTCTGGTGGTCCCTTTTGCTTGGATCGACCACCAGAGGACACAGGAAGCTCAGTAATAAGTAGCACCAAACACCACTACACTACACCCCCCCGTCACTTATTAACCGCTTATTAACCCCTGATCACCCCATATAGACTCCCTGATCACCCCCCTGTAAGGCTCCATTCAGACGTCTGTATGATTTTTACGGATACATGGATCGGATCCGCAAAACACATATGGACGTCTGAATGGAGCCTTACAGGGGGGTGATCAATGACAGGGGGGTGATCACCCATATAGACTCCCTGATCATCCCCCTGTCATTGATCACCCCCCTGTCATTGATCACCCCCCTGTAAGGCTCCATTCAGACGTCCGTATGATTTTTACGGATCCACGGATACATGGATCGGATCCGCAAAACACATACGGACGTCTGAATGGAGCCTTACAGGGGGGTGATCAATGACAGGGGGGTGATCACCCATATAGACTCCCTGATCACCCCCCTGTCATTGATCACCCCCCCTGTAAGTGTCACAACCAGACAGCTGAGAAGCTCTGACAGAGGCCTTTCAGAACCTCCTCCTTGAGTTCTCTTTGTGGTGCTGTTCAGTTCCTCATCTCGTTAGCCTCTCTCAGCTGTCATGGAGTTGGACTGATTGCTTCCCTTTAAATTCCTCCCCATGGTGCATTACTGGGCGGCTTATACTTCTTCCTGGAGTGTGTGTGCATGCTGATCTTGTTTTCCAGTCTGCTACAAAGTTAAGTGCTGAACATTTTATTTTCTGTTTGCTGGATCCCAGGTGACCCTGACTCCCTCCGTGTCTGGTGTAGGGAGCCGGTGGTCGTGTCCCCTCACTATTGTAGGGTGTTCAGGGGTTATATAGTCGAGGTACGTGGATATGCAACCTTCCGCCTTTTGGATCTTTGCATAGGCTGAGCAGCCAGGGAAAGTCTCAGGTCTTGTGCAGGGGTCTCCCTTTTGGTTCCTTAGCTTTGGATCCACTCAGTCATATATGCATGTTGCTTTGTCTTGTTTCCTGTACACCGTCCGTGACATTATAAGCCGCCAAAACCGTCTCAAGCATGGATCCGGTTTCACTTTTGTCTGAACGCTTCCAGGGTCTTTCATTGGAGGTAGCTGATCTCCGTAAGACTTTTTCTCAGCTTCAAGTGACCGGTTCAGCTTGCGTTCATGGAGTTTGTTCTGAGCCTAAGATCTCGCTCCCGGATACGTTCTCTGGGGGTAGTGAGAATTTTGTGCGTTTTAGAGAGGCTTGCAAACTAAATTTTCGCCTTCTTCCCCATTCCTCTGGTGATGAGGAACGGAGGGTGGGGATCATTATATCGCTGCTCAGGGGTAACGCTCAGTCCTGGGCCTTTTCGCTGCCGGAGGGGGCACGGCCTCTCCGTTCAGTGGATGAATTCTTTTTAGCCCTGGGTCAGATATATGATGATCCGGATCGTATTGCTCTGGCTGAGTCTAGACTACGTCTATTATGCCAGTGTAAACAATCCGCAGAAATATACTGCTCAGAATTTCGGAGATGGGCAGCTGATACTGGTTGGAATGATGCTGCACTCCGGAGTCAATTTTGCCATGGTCTTTCAGAGGGATTGAAAGATGCATTTGCCTTTCATGAGAGGCCTATTTCTTTGGACTTTGCTATGTCTCAGGCAGTTCGTATTGACAGGCGTCTTAGAGAGAGAGGAGAGATGTCCCCTTCCTGTCATACTCAGTCCCAGGACAGTGCAGCGGTCTCATTCTGTGCGCAGGGGTCTCAGTCGCTGTCAGCCCCTTCTGAGCAGGAGCCCATGCAGCTGGGGTTGATTGCTTCTGACAATAGAAGATTCAGCTCGCATGGGAGGGTTTGTTTTTGTTGTGGAGGTATAAATCATTTGGCAAATATTTGCCCCTCTAGGAGATTCAGGCAGTTTTCTGGGAGTAATAAAGAAACAAACAGGAAAAAATCTTTTAAAAATGTTCCGTCTGTTACTATTGGCAGGGTTGAGGCGGAAATTGAAGGTTTTCCGTTTGCTTGTAGTTCCCGTTTTGTCCTGCCTGCTAGGGTGGCGCTAGAGAGCAAGAACATTTTTTGTGAGATTTTTGTGGATAGTGGAGCAGCGGTCAATCTCATTGATAATCAATTTGCGATAACTCATGGTTTCCAGGTGCGCACTTTGGGAAAGGATATTCCTGTTTTTGCTATTGATTCCGCTCCACTTTCTCAGAAATCATTAAAGGGCATATTTCACAATATCCGTTTAATTGTGAGTGATGCTCATGTTGAGGATGTGTCATGTTTCGTCCTTAGCGGATTACCTACTCCTCTAGTGTTGGGGCTACCCTGGCTCACTAAACATAACCCCACCATTGATTGGCAAGCGAGGCAAATAAATGGTTGGAGTGACTTTTGCAGAGAGAATTGCCTCACGACATCTGTTTCTGAGGTTGGTACTAAGACTGTACCATCTTTTCTCTCTGAATTTTCGGATGTCTTCTCTGAGAGTGGAGTTCAGGATTTGCCCCTGCACAGGGAGTACGATTGCCCTATTAATCTCATCCCAGGCGCCAAACTGCCTAAATCTCGTTTATACAATCTTTCCCAACCTGAGAGGATCGCTATGCGTGCTTATATCTCGGAGAGTCTGAGAAAAGGACACATATGACCCTCGAAGTCACCTGTTGCCGCTGTTTTTTTCTTTGTTAAGAAAAAAGATGGTTCTTTAAGACCTTGTCTGGATTTCAGGGAGCTGAACAGTATCACTATTCGTGACCCTTATCCGCTTCCTCTGATCCCAGACCTGTTTAACCAGGTTGTTGGGGCTAAAGTCTTTTCCAAATTAGATCTAAGAGGGGCATACAACCTGGTCAGGGTCAGAGAAGGAGACGAATGGAAGACGGCCTTCAATACCCCTGAGGGCCATTTTGAGAATTTGGTTATGCCTTTTGGTTTGATGAATGCCCCAGCCGTTTTTCAGCATTTCGTGAACAGCATTTTTTATCATTTGATGGGAAAATTTGTATTAGTGTATTTGGATGACATTTTGATTTTTTTCTCCTGATTTCAAAACTCATAAGGAACATTTACGTCAGGTCTTGCTCATCCTGCGGGAGAATAAATTATATGCGAAATTGGAAAAATGTGTGTTTGCGGTTCCAGAAATTCAATTTCTGGGGTTTCTTCTCTCCGCTTCTGGTTTTCGCATGGACCCCGAGAAGGTCTGCGCTGTGCTTGAGTGGGAGCTTCCTGAGAATCAGAAGGCGCTGATGCGGTTTTTGGGTTTTGCCAATTATTACAGGAAGTTTATTTTGAATTATTCCTCTATTGTTAAACCACTCACTGATATGACCAGAAAGGGGGTAGATTTTTCTTCTTGGTCAGTAGAGACGCGTAAGGCTTTTTCTAATATCAAGGAGAGTTTTGCTTCCGCTCCCATCTTGGTGCAACCTGATATTTCTTTACCCTTCATAGTTGAGGTTGATGCTTCTGAGGTGGGTGTGGGGGCGGTCTTGTCTCAGGGTTCCTCTCCTGCCAAATGGCGACCGTGTGCCTTTTTCTCGAAAAAACTCTCCTCCGCAGAGAGAAATTACGATGTGGGAGATAGGGAATTGTTGGCCATCAAGTTGGCTTTTGAGGAATGGCACCATTGGCTAGAGGGAGCCAGACACCCTATTACCGTATTTACTGACCATAAAAATCTGGCCTACTTGGAGTCAGCCAAGCGTCTGAACCCGAGACAGGCCAGATGGTCTTTGTTCTTTTCTAGGTTTAATTTTGTGGTCACGTTCCGCCCTGGAGTTAAGAATGTGAAGGCAGATGCCCTGTCACGTTGTTTTTCGGGAGGCGGGAATTTTGAAGACCCGGGTCCCATTTTGGCTGAAGGTGTGGTGGTCTCTGCTCTTTTTTCTGAATTGGAGGCAGAGGTGCAGGCAGCCCAGTCAGAGGCTCCTGATCTTTGTCCTCCTGGGAGGTTGTTTGTGCCTCTCGCTTTAAGACACAAGATTTTTAAGGAACACCACGATACGGTCCTTGCTGGGCACCCGGGGGCAAGAGCCACACTGGATCTCATCGCTCGGAGATTCTGGTGGCCTGCGCTTCGTAAGTCGGTTGAGGGTTTTGTGGCAGCCTGCGAGACTTGCGCTCGTGCTAAAGTCCCTCATTCACGGCCATCAGGTCCTCTCCTTCCCTTACCCATTCCTTCCCGTCCTTGGACACATCTGTCCATGGACTTTATAACGGACCTGCCTCGTTCCTCGGGGAAGACTGTGATTCTGGTGGTGGTGGACCGTTTTAGCAAAATGGTGCATTTCATCCCTTTTCCTGGTTTGCCCAATGCTAAGACGCTGGCGCAGGCATTTATTGATCACATTGTCAAATTGCATGGTATTCCTTCAGACATAGTCTCTGATAGGGGCACGCAGTTTGTTTCCAGATTCTGGAAGGCTTTCTGTTCTCGCTTGGGCGTTCGGTTGTCATTCTCTTCTGCTTTCCACCCGCAGTCGAATGGCCAGACAGAGTGCGTCAATCAGAATCTGGAGACATATCTGCGCTGTTTTGTGGCGGAGAATCAAGAGGATTGGTGTTCTTTTTTGTCCCTTGCTGAGTTTGCTTTAAATAACCGTCGTCAGGAGTCCTTTGATAAGTCACCATTTTTTGGTGCATATGGGTTTCATCCGCAGTTTGGGACTTTCTCGGGAGAGGGGTCTTCTGGTTTACCTGATGAGGACAGATTCTCCTCGTCTTTGTCTTCTATTTGGCAAAAGATTCAGGATAATCTAAAGAGCATGAGTGAGAGATATAAGCGTGTGGCAGATAAGAGACGTGTGCTTGGTCCGGACCTGAATGTTGGTGATCTGGTGTGGTTGTCTACCAAGAATATCAAATTGAAGGTTCCCTCCTGGAAGTTGGGTCCTAGGTTTATTGGGCCTTACAAAATCCTGTCTGTCATCAATCCTGTTGCCTACCGTCTTGATCTTCCTCAGATCCATAATGTTTTTCATAAGTCCTTATTGAAACCTTATGTTCAACCCATTGTACCCTCGCCTTTGCCTCCTCCTCCGATTATGGTTGATGGGAATCTTGAATTTCAGGTCTCTAGGATTGTGGATTCTCGTCTTGTCCGCGGTTCTCTTCAGTACCTTGTTCATTGGGAGGGTTATGGTCCTGAGGAGAGGATGTGGGTCCCAGTGACGGACATTAAGGCCTCTCGTCTCATCAGGGCTTTCCATAGGTCCCATCCTGAGAAGGTGGGGTCTGAGTGTCTGGAGTCCACTCGTAGAGGGAGGGGTACTGTCACAACCAGACAGCTGAGAAGCTCTGACAGAGGCCTTTCAGAACCTCCTCCTTGAGTTCTCTTTGTTGTGCTGTTCAGTTCCTCATCTCGTTAGCCTCTCTCAGCTGTCATGGAGTTAGACTGATTGCTTCCCTTTAAATTCCTCCCCATGGTGCATTACTGGGCGGCTTATACTTCTTCCTGGAGTGTGTGTGCATGCTGATCTTGTTTTCCAGTCTGATACAAAGTTAAGTGCTGAACATTTATCTGTTATTTTCTGTTTGCTGGATCCCAGGTGATCCTGACTCCCTCCGTGTCTGGTGTAGGGAGCCGGTGGTCGTGTCCCCTCACTATTGTAGGGTGTTCAGGGGTTATATAGTCGAGGTACGTGGATATGCAACCTTCCACCTTTCGGATCTTTGCATAGGCTGAGCAGCCAGGGAAAGTCTCAGGTCTTGTGCAGGGGTCTCCCTTTTGGTTCCTTAGCTTTGGATCCACTCAGTCATACAGACGTGGACAAAATTGTTGGTACCCTTTGGTCAATGAAAGAAAAAGTCACAATGGTCACAGAAATAACTTTAATCTGACAAAAGTAATAATAAATTAAAATTCTATAAATGTTAACCAATGAAAGTCAGACATTGTTTTTCAACCATGCTTCAACAGAATTATGTAAAAAAATAAACTCATGAAACAGGCATGGACAAAAATGATGGTACCCCTAGAAAACACAGAACATAATGTGACCAAAGGGACATGTTAATTCAAGGTGTGTCCACTAATTAGCATCACAGGTGTCTACAACCTTGTAATCAGCCATTGGGCCTATATATATGGCTCCAGGTAATCACTGTGTTGTTTGGTGATATGGTGTGTACCACACTCGACATGGACCAGAGGAAGCAAAGGAAAGAGCTGTCTCAAGAGATCAGAAAGAAAATTATAGACAAGCATGTTAAAGGTAAAGGCTATAAGACCATCTCCAAGCAACTAGATGTTCCTGTGAGTACAGTTGCACATATTATTCATAAGTTTAAGATCCATGGGACTGTAGCCAACCTCCCTGGACGTGGCCGCAGGAGGAAAATTGATGACAAATCTAAGAGACGGATAATCCGAATGGTAACAAAAGAGCCTAGAAAGACTTCTAAAGAGATTCAAGGTGAACTTCATGCTCAAGGAACATCAGTGTCAGATCGCACCATCCGTCGTTGTTTGAGCCAAAGTGGACTACATGGGAGACGACCAAGGAGGACACCATTGTTGAAAACGAATCATAAAAAAGCAAGACTGGAATATGCCAAACTACATGTTGACAAGCCACAAAGCTTCTGGGAGAATGTCCTGTGGACAGATGAGACAAAAATCGAAGTTTTTGCCAAGGCACATCAGCTGTATGTTCACAGACGAAAAAATGAAGCATATCAAGAAAAGAACACTGTCCCTACTGTGAAACATGGAGGAGGCTCTGTTATGTTCTGGGGCTGCTTTGCTGCGTCTGGCACAGGGTGTCTTGAATCTGTGCAGGGTACAATGAAATCTCAAGACTATCAAGGAATTCTAGAGAGAAATGTACTAGCCAGTGTCAGAAAGCTTGGTCTCAGTCGCAGGTCATGGGTCTTGCAACAGGACAATGACCCAAAACACACCGCTAAAAACACCCAAGAATGGCTAAGAGGAAAAAATTGGACTATTCTAAAGTGGCCTTCTATGAGCCCTGACCTCAATCCTATTGAGCATCTTTGGAAGGAGCTGAAACATGCAGTCTGGAAAAGGCACCCTTCAAACCGGACACAACTGGAGCAGTTTGCTCATGAGGAGTGGGCCAAAATACCTGCTGAGAGGTGCAGATGTCTCATTGACAGTTACAGGAAGCGTTTGATTGCAGTGATTGCCTCAAAAGGTTGCGCAACAAAATATTAAGTTAGGGGTACCATCATTTTTGTCCATGCCTGTTTCATGAGTTTATTTTTTTACATAATTCTGTTGAAGCATGGTTGAAAAACAATGTCTGACTTTCATTGGTTAACATTTATAGAATTTTAATTTATTATTACTTTTGTCAGATTAAAGTTATTTCTGTGACCATTGTGACTTTTTCTTTCATTGACCAAAGGGTACCAACAATTTTGTCCACGTCTGTATATGCATGTTGCTTTGTCTTGTTTCCTGTACACAGTCCGTGACAGTAAGGCTCCATTCAGACATTTTTTTTGCCCAAGTTAGCGGAAATTGATTTTTTTTTTTTTAAGTCTCATATTCCACTAACTTGTGTCAAAAAATTAAATCTCACATGAACTCACCATACCCCTCACGGAATCCAAATGCATAAAATTTTTTAGACATTTATTTTCCAGATTTCTTCTCACGCTTTAGGGCCCCTAAAATGCCAGGGCAGTATAAATACCCCACATGTGACCCCATTTCGGAAAGAAGACACCCCAAGGTATTCGCTGAGGGGCATATTGAGTCCATGAAAGATTGAAATTTTTGTCCCAAGTTAGCGGAAAGGGAGACTTTGTGAGAAAAAAAAATATATCAATTTCCGCTAACTTGTGCCCAAATTTTTTTTCGATGAACTTGCCATGCCCCTCACAGAATACCTTGGGGTGTCTTCTTTCCAAAATGGGGTCACATGTGGGGTATTTATACTGCCCTGGTATTTTAGGGGCCCGAAAGCGTGAGAAGAAGTCTGGGATCCAAATGTCTAAAAATGCCCTTCTAAAAGGAATTTGGGCCGCTTTGCGCATCTAAACTGCAAAAAAGTGTCACACATGTGGTATCGCCGTACTCAGGAGAAGTTGGGAAATGTGTTTTGGGGTGTCATTTTACATATACCCATGTTGGGTGAGATAAATATATTGTTTAAATGCCAACTTTGTATAAAAAAATGGGAAAAGTTGTCTTTTGCTAGGATATTTCTCTCACCCAGCATGGGTATATGTAAAATGACACCCCAAAACACATTCCCCATCTTCTTCTGAGTACGGCGATACCACATGTGTGACACTTTTTTGCCGCCTAGGTGGGCAAAGGGGCACACATTCCAAAGAGTACCTTTAGGATTTCACAGGTCATTTTTTACACATTTTGATTTCAAACTACTTACCACACATTAGGGCCCCTAGAATGCCAGGGCAGTATAACTACCCCACAAGTGACCCCATTTTGGAAAGAAGACACCCCAAGGTATTTCGTGATGGGCATAGTGAGTTCATGGAAGTTTTTATTTTTTGTCACAAGTTAGTGGAATATGAGACTTTGTAAGAAAAAAAACCCAAAATAAATAAATCATCATTTTCCGCTAACTTGTGACAAAAAAAAAAAGTTCTATGAACTCACTATGCCCATCAGTGAATACCTTAGGGTGTCTACTTTCCGAAATGGGGTCATTTGTGGGGTGTTTGTACTGTCTGGCCATTGTAGAACCTCAGGAAACATGACAGGTGCTCAGAAAGTCAGAGCTGCTTCAAAAAGCGGAAATTCACATTTTTGTACCATAGTTTGTAAACGCTATAACTTTTACCCAAACCATTTTTTTTTACCCAAACATTTTTTTTTTTATCAAAGAGATGTAGAACAATAAATTTAGTGAAAAATTTATATATGGATGTCGTTTTTTTTGCAAAATTTTACAACTGAAAGTGAAAAATGTCATTTTTTTGCAGAAAAATCGTTATATTTCGATTAATAACAAAAAATGTAAAAAAGTAAGCAGCAATGAAATACCACCAAATGAAAGCTCTATTAGCGAGAAGAAAAGGAGGTAAAATTCATTTGGGTGGTAAGTTGCATGACCGAGCAATAAACGGTGAAAGTAGTGTAGTGCAGAAGTGTAAAAAGTGGCCTGGTCATTAAGGGTGTTTCAGCTAGGGGGGTTGAAGTGGTTAAAGGGAACCTGTCACCGGGATTTTGTGTATATAGCTGAGGACATGGGTTGCTAGATGGTCTAAATCTGCTGATAACCAAGATAAAGTTGGAAGATTGTTCCTTGATGAAAGTTTGCCAAGTAAAGCTGTGTTCAACGTTAATAAAAGTCTGGACTCCATTTCTTGTACCAAATCCGTCATTTTAGCCATAGCTATAATAGGAGAGTAGAAGAAGAGATCAGTGGAGATTCACCATAAGCAGTGCAGAGGGATTTAATACTGATAGCCTATCCTCAGGGTAGGCCATCAATATGTGATCAGTGGGAGTCCAACACCCCACATCCTTGCTGATCAATTATTCTGCAATAAGGCCTCTTTCACACAAGCGTGACGGATTAGGTCCGGGTGCGTTCAGTGAAACTCGCACCATTTTGCAAACAAGTTCAGTCAGTTTTGTCTGCGATTGCGTTCAGTTGTTCAGGTTTTCGCGCAGGTGCAATGCGTTTTGATGCGTTTTTCTTATGTGCATGATAAAAAACTGAAGATTTACAAACATCTCCTAGCAACCATCAGTGAAAAACGCATCGCACCCGCACTTGCTTGCATATGCAATGTGTTTTTCACTGAAGCCCCATTTACTTTTATGCAACGCACAACTGATGCGTGAAAAAAAACAACCCGTTGAAATGAATGGGTCAGGATTCAGTGCGGGTGCTATGTGTTCACATCACGCATTGCACCCAAATCCAGCTCTGGAACTACTCATATTCATCCATCGTGTAGTGGACAGAACTGGTGCCTGCAGCACTTTTCACATTGAAGTGAACAGGAGCAGCGCCGCAGTTACCAGCTCTGTCCACTACATAATAGGTGTAGTGTTTTGGCATCGGAGCATAGTTTTGGCATCGGAGCTACAGCAGAAGTGATCAGCTGGGTTGTGGGTGTCAGGCCCCTGCTGAGTAGTTATGGATGGCCTATCCTGAGGATAGATAGGGGCAAATTTGGTATTATGGGGACCCTTTGGAACTGCAAAGCTCCACTCCGTCGCATCATGGAGCTCTGTCCTGATACACCGCGTGCTCCATTCCCACCGGACCACTCTAAGTTTAGTAGTACAGACTGGCCACTTCTACTACTTTTCTTCAGCTAGGCCTCACAGGTGGCATGTCCACCCTGGTTTAGTAATTTTTTGTTTTCTTTCAGCCAACTGCTTGTAGTCAGCTGCCCCCCTGATCTATGGACAAATTGCTTGGGGGGAATGTTGGTAAACTTTACCCCTGATGATGGATCATTAGTAATAAAATCCCAGGAAATCCCTTTAATCCATTTCCAACATCCACTGTATATGTACGGCAGATGTCTGCTCTTTACAAATGTCGCCCACTCAGGAGCTGAGCAGGCGCCATAGCTGCCAGGTATCTGCTGTTTTACATATAACACACCTGGTGGCTGTCCGCGATCACTGATAATGGCAAACATGGACTTTTAACCCCACAGATACCTGGCGACCATGGCATTTGAGTGGTCTTTTTCTGACAGCGCTGATTCAAATTGGCGGATTCACTTTTTTTAGCCACCTCACCCAAAAATTATACAAATGGTATAAATAGAAAATAAAGCTTGACTCGCAAAACAAATGAACCTAAACAGAGCTCCATACATGTAAATATAAAAGTTATGGGGGTCAGAATATGGCGATGTAAAGAAAACATTTATTTTTCTTTCAAAGTTTTTTTTCTTTTTTTTAAGTATTAAAACACAAGAAAACCAATGTGGTATTTCTGTAATCATACTGACCCGGGGGATGAAGGGTACAAGTAATTTTTACCACATGGAGAACACTGTAAAAGAACTAAGGGGGTCATTTATTAAGACCGCCGACTTAGACGCTGGTCTTAATTTCCCCTATAGCTATCAGAGGATCCGCCGGAGTTAGGCCGAATGCCCACGGCCGTGAGCAGTCCGTGGAACCACGGGCTGGATTCCTGCTGAGAGCCGGAGCGCACGGCGTCATTGGTTGCTATGTCGCCGTGCGCTCCCTGCTGCCGCCGCAATACAGTAATACACTGGTAGATCATACCAGTGTATTACTGTATTGCGGCGGCAGCAGGGAGCGCACGGCGTCATAGCAACCAATGACGCCGTGCGCTCCTGCTCTCAGCAGGAATCCAGCCCGTGGTTCCACGGACTGCTCACGGCTGTGAAAAACGGCCGTGTGCTTTCGGCCTTATGTGGAGGTGCCGGCCTCTCCATAACTTCGTTGTAAGGCTACTTTCACACTTGCGGCAGTGTGATCCGGCGGGCAGTTCCGTCGTCGGAACTGGCCGCCGGATCCGCCGATCTGCCGCTGACTGAAAGCATTTGTGAGACGGATCCGGATCTGTCTCACAAATGCATTGCAAGGACGGATCCGTCTCTCCGCTTGTCATTTTTTCTCATTTTTACCGATCTGCGCATGCGCATGCCGGAACGACGGATCCGGCATTCCGGTATTCTGAATTCTGAACGACGGATCCGGCGCTAATACATTCCTATGGGAAAAAATGCCGGTTCCGGTGTTCAGGCAAGTCTTCCGTTTTTTTTCACCGGAGAGAAAACCGTAGCATGCTGCGGTTTTCTCTTTTGCCTGATCAGTCAAAACGACTGAATTGAAGACATCCTGATGCAAACTGAACGGATTACTCTCCATTCAGAATGCATGGGGATATGCCGGATCAGTTCTTTTCCGGTATTGAGCCCCTGTGACGGAACTCTATGCCGGAAAAGAAAAACGCAAGTGTGAAAGTACCCTAAGACAGCTCCCTTGCTGTCTTACATTTAGACCATTTTCTACCCCTAAGGCTCTATTCAAACGTCCGTGTGTGTTTTGCGGATCCGCAAAACACGGACACCGGCAATGTGTGTTCCGCATTTTGCGGACCGCACATCGCCGACACTTAATAAAAAATGCCTATTCTTGTCCGCAATTGCGGACAAGAATAGGACATGTTCTATTTTTTGGGGGATCGAAATTGCGTACCCGGAAGTGCGGGTCTGCATTTCTGGATCCGGGCCCCATATAAATGAGTGGGTCCGCAATTCCGTTCCGCAAAAATGCAGAACGAAATTGCGGATGTGTGAATGGAGCCTAAACCAGGCCCGTCACCTTCCCCACCACGCCCACTTTTTTAAACCTGGCGTGAGCGGGGAAAAGTCGCAGATTGCGGCACAAACTATATAGGTGTATTTCTGGTTAATAAATGACCCCCTAAACCCATAAATATATATATTTTTTCATCTATGTGAACGGAAAAAAGTTATGGCTGTAGGAAGATAAAAAACTAAAATGAAAAAAATAGAAAAGGTAGGGGTTAAAATTCTTGCATAAAACCTATTTAGAATCAGTACTGATGTGGTGAGCAGTCTGGTGGTTTCTTTGATGTTCACACCTATGCTGTAAAATTACAAAGATTGGGTACTGTGGACAGTACTGATTTGTTTCACTGCTCTATACATATCTAGATATCAGTGCAGTGACACAGTATATTATGTGTTCATTAATGATTACCAGCAGAAAAACAAAACATATTTGAGGGGGCACCCGGATTTGAACCAGGGACCTCTCGATCTGCAGTCGAATGCTCTACCACTGAGCTATACCCCCTCTGCATAGTGCCAATTGTTGCCATTGGCTCTGACAAGATTTAGTCCATCAGACCGGATATGGCTCTGTCATTGACAAATTGCTCCTGTAGTTTCTACACTTCATATAATGTAAACTATTATAATCCTGATTTCTCTACATTATGAACACATAGTAATCCTACATTAAAAAAAAGAAGAAAAAAAAAACTTTGAAGGGGGCACCCGGATTTGAACCAGGGACCTCTCGATCTGCAGTCGAATGCTCTACCACTGAGCTATACCCCCTCTGCATATTTGCCGTGGAATCAACCGTATAAGGCGGTACATAGTGACGTGTAATAGCGGAATGCGCTAACGTACATCCTCATGCACACTGTCTACACGTACAGGTGTCATAACACACAGTTTAGCGGCCATGTCGCACAGGAGCGCAGAGACCGTCGGCTTTCTTCTATTCCCTGACAACGGAAACGTGCGCGTTCCCGGACAGAACCGCCCCCTGTGTGCGCGCCCCCGGCACCCCCACCCTCCTCCTGTGTTTGTCACACGACAGCGCGGCAAAGAGACAGCAAGAGACTGCTGGGTTGATAGAGAGAGAGATAACGGGAGGAGAGCGGAGAGGGCAGGCATCCTGAGAGAAACTGTGACAGAAGCCCGGGAGATTGTAATCTATTGCTGTCACCCGTACGACCCGGCACCATGAACCCGAGCTGTGCCCGCTGCGGCAAGATTGTCTACCCGACTGAGAAAGTCAACTGCCTGGACAAGGTACTGCACATACCTCCCCGTACAGACGTACTGAACAGGTCTGCGGTACCGCCCGGCGCCGGGTGTGCTGCAGGACTGTGCGCTGGATATCGCGTGTGTGTGATGTGTGCACCACAGGGACAGAGTCCTCCATATAGATATACCTACACTATATACTGGAGATATACACCATATAGATATACCTACACTATATACTGGAGATGTACACCATATAGATATACCTACACTATATACTGGAGATATACACCATATAGATATACCTACACTATATACTGGAGATATACACCATATAGATATACCTACACTATATACTGGAGATATACACCATATAGATATACGTACACTATATATACTGGAGATATACACCATATAGATATACGTACACTATATACTGGAGATGTACACCATATAGATATACCTACACTATATACTGGAGATATACACCATATAGATATACCTACACTATATACTGGAGATGTACACCATATAGATATACCTACACTATATACTGGAGATGTACACCATATAGATATACCTACACTATATACTGGAGATATACACCATATAGATATACCTACACTATATACTGGAGATATACACCATATAGATATACCTACACTATATACTGGAGATATACACCATATAGATATACCTACACTATATACTGGAGATATACACCATATAGATATACCTACACTATATACTGGAGATATACACCATATAGATATACCTACACTATATACTGGAGATATACACCATATAGATATACCTACACTATATACTGGAGATATACACCATATAGATATACCTACACTATATACTGGAGATATACACCATATAGATATACCTACACTATATACTGGAGATATACACCATATAGATATACCTACACTATATACTGGAGATATACACCATATAGATATACCTACACTATATACTGGAGATATACACCATATAGATATACCTACACTATATACTGGAGATGTACCCCATATAGATATACGTACACTATATACTGGAGATGTACACCATATAGATATACGTACACTATATACTGGAGATGTACACCATATAGATATACGTACACTATATACTGGAGATGTACACCATATAGATATACCTACACTATATACTGGAGATGTACACCATATAGATATACCTACACTATATACTGGAGATATACCCCATATAGATATACGTACACTATATACTGGAGATGTACACCATATAGATATACGTACACTATATACTGTAGATGTACACCATATAGATATACCTACACTATATACTGGAGATATACACCATATAGATATACCTACACTATATACTGGAGATATACACCATATAGATATACCTACACTATATACTGGAGATGTACACCATATAGATATACGTACACTATATATACTGTAGATATACACCATATAGATATACGTACACCATATACTGGAGATGTACACCATATACTGGAGATGTACACCATATACTGGAGATGTACACCATATACTGGAGATGTACACCATATACTGGAGATGTACACCATATACTGGAGATGTACACCATATACTGGAGATGTACACCATATACTGGAGATGTACACCATATACTGGAGATGTACACCATATACTGGAGATGTACACCATATACTGGAGATGTACACCATATACTGGAGATGTACACCATATACTGGAGATGTACACCATATACTGGAGATGTACACCATATACTGGAGATAGTACACTATATACTGTAGATATACACTATATAGATATACGTACACTATATACTGTAGATGTACACCATATACTGGAGATGTACACTATACTGTAGATATACACCATATAGATATACGTACACTATGTACTGTAGATGTACACCATATAGATATATGTACACTATATACTAGAGATATACACCATATAGATATATGTACACTATATACTGTAGATGTACACCATATACTGTAGATGTACACCATATACTGTAGATGTACACCATATACTGTAGATGTACACTATATACTGTAGATGTATACTGTAGATGTACACTATATACTGTAGATGTACACATATACTGTAGATGTACACCATATAGATATACGTACACTATATACTGTAGATGTACACCATATAGATATATGTACACTATATACTGGAGATATACACCATATAGATATATGTACACTATATACTGTAGATATACACCATATAGATATACGTACACTATGTACTGTAGATGTACACCATATAGATATATGTACACTATATACTGGAGATATACACCATATAGATATATGTACACTATATACTGTAGATGTACACCATATAGATATACGTACACTATATACTGGAGATGTACACTATACTGTAGATATACACATATAGATATACGTACACTATGTACTGTAGATGTACACCATATAGATATATGTACACTATATACTAGAGATATACACCATATAGATATATGTACACTATATACTGTAGATTTACACCATATACTGTAGATGTACACCATATACTGTAGATGTACACCATATACTGTAGATGTACACTATATACTGTAGATGTATACTGTAGATGTACACTATATACTGTAGATGTACACATATACTGTAGATGTACACCATATAGATATACGTACACTATATACTGTAGATGTACACTATATACTGTAGATATACACCATATAGATATACGTACACTATGTACTGTAGATGTACACCATATAGATATATGTACACTATATACTGGAGATATACACCATATAGATATATGTACACTATATACTGTAGATATACACCATATAGATATACGTACACTATATACTGTAGATGTACACTATATACTGTAGATGTACACCATATACTGTAGATGTACACCATATAGATATATGTACACTATATACTGTAGTTATACACCATATACTGTAGATGTACACCATATACTGGAGATGTACACCATATAGATATACGTACACTATATACTGTAGATGTACACTATATAGATATGTGGACTATATATAATCAGTTAGATATGTACACTATATACATACGTACACCATATAGACGTGCACCATATAGATATATTTACACTATATACTGTAGATATACACCATATAGATATGTACTACATATATTATATACCAGTTAGCTATATGTACACCATATACTGTACATACGTACACTATATAGACATGCGCCATATTGATATATATACTCCATTTAGATATATGTACACTAGACATGTATAACATATATACATGATGTGCACACACTGCATGTTACCATGCTCCTTCACAGGTGCAAACCGCCATATCCTATAGTCCATGTACATTGTATATATCATGTATGTATATGTACACCATATAGGTATATGTACACTATATAGACATATACACATAATGTGCACACACTGACTATGCTCCACAGGCACATACCGCCATACATTGTATATATCATGTATGGATATATGTACACCATATATACATGATGTGCACAGGCACATACCGCCATACCATATAGTGCAGGGATGGCCAACCTGTGGCTCTCTAGCTGTTGCAAAACTATAAGTCCCAGCATGCCCACACTGCTTATAGCTATCAGTCTACAGCAAAGCATGGTGGGAGTTGTAGTTTTACAACAGCTGGAGAGCCACAGGTTGGCCATCCCTAGTGCGATCTACAACCTTTCTATAGGTGTGATACCTGCAGGCCTATTAGATCAGGAAACGACACCGCCAACCGAGACATCTTTGGGATATTTATTGGGCACTATCTGTCATGGCGGTGAAGATAGAATATGTGAGTCTGTATGTTTATCCAGTCAGTAAAAATGGGTAGAAAATGGCATCTTGCCCAAAGGTTTTATGGTCGCCTTCAGTGGGCGCCGTACTGTACGCGTTCTTGGTTCCCTGTGTTGTACATTGGCAGTCCTGTATACACCGTATAGGCGATGTACTGCGGTGCACACTCCCACTGATGGTTCGTTTAATTAACCTGATGTCTAATCACCTGAGATCCCATTACCCTAATAGGTGTCTTCAATTCATTTAGCAATGAATGTCCAATTACCGGATGACCGCGGGCAGCAGCTGTCGTCCTCACCCCCAGTCGTATGCCGCCCTGCTGTCATCTGGGAAGGCCACAGGTCTCTCCAGGTATCTGGTTACCTGCAGACCTATTATCCTGTACGCTACTACGTAATTCAGGGAATGGAGACTAAACGTCCGAGCTCACGTGGCTTCAGAACCAATGTTTCTTCCGGAGAATATTTATTTAGTGTATCCCCTATACACAGACAGGGTGTCCCTGGCACACAGCGGATTGATACACTGTCTGAACAATGGGCGCCTGTGTCCTCCTGGTGTCAGTTCCGTGCAGTACACAGGGTGGCAGGCTGCTGCCGGGTGGCGCACTTCCTGAGTCCTTCCTCTTTCTTAGGCCTGCGCCTTCTGCATCCCTCTAAGCTCGATTGGTAACGGCACAATGCCCCTCTATCTGAATATGCTTTCTGTGAGCGATGCCCCTCTCCTAGCCCCATGTGAATGATGGCTTCCGCCCTCCCCTCTCTAGCAGCCATGTATGCGGAAGTCAGACCATCCTGGCATCAGACGCACAACACTCATTTTCCCAGTATTAACTGTTTGATTGCCTGGCCGGCTAGATCCCTGTGTCTCGCTGCTGAGGAATGCCTCCCCTCCTCTAAAATACACTGATATAAGACCCCCAAATCTGCCGCAGTGTACTGCATGTCCCCTTACGTTGTGGAGCATTCCCAGCCATGAACCTTAATCCGTCATGTACTTGGGACTGAAGAAAACTTTTTGGCAATGTGGGTGGGGCTTGGCTATTGTAATGTCCGCTACTGGTCTACCTGTACATTCCTGGCTCACCTGAACTAGGCGGGTGCAGGGTGATCTCCAGTTTTGGACTGCTTGGGATTGTTGGAATTCTGTGTTTCTGGAGGGGGTTAAGTCAATTCACGGACCCCACCCTTTGCTGGGTTTGACCCTTGGAGTTCATTTTCCCAGGGCTAAAAAATCTTGCAGCAATCTCGCCTCCCCTCCCCCTGCTAAACGTCTCCTTTTGTGATTAGCTTCCGTTCATGTGAATAGAGACTTGTGCGTGTTTGTCTAAGCACACGTCTGATGTTGCATTTTCGTGTCTTCTTGAAGTCTCTTGTTCACGGGAAACCTGTTGCACAATAAGTTTCTTCTGGTTAATACTTGCTGGAGTCGGAATTCTTCAGGAGCCTCATGGGGGAGAGATGGGAAGACTGACTGGAGCGAGGGGCTGCACTGACAGCTGTTTTCCTGCTTCAGTCTATGGGGTTGCTTAGTTTCTCTCATGTATTGGGGCTTTATTCCCTCGATCGCTTGTTTATTGTACCGTCCGTCTGCTTCTCACGGCCATAATACGAGCAGACATAAGCATCTGTATTATGGCTGCAACCGCCAGACCCTGGCGGTTCTTGCATCACTATGGGGTAAGCCAAATTCGGATAAGTAGATATATAGGGGTAAGTTCGGTTATCATCACCGCAATCCAGATACTAAAATAAGGCCTCGTTCACGGTCTGCGTCTCTGTTTTTTGCTTTCCATGTGTCATCCGTATTTCATAGACACTACTAGGCTGAATATCAATTTCCAGGGCATATTTTAGCAATAAGGTCTCATGGACACGTTTTGTGGATCTGCAGTTTGCTGACCGCATAACGTGGTCGTGTGCATGACGCCTTATCATCTTTTTTTTACTCCACTTCTGGTCTTGTCTTCAAAAACTGCATTAAAAAAAAAAAACTAAATGTGTGACAGCACCTTAGGGAATGACCCCATAGTGTGGCGGTGTCATGCCCGCGGTTAGAGTACTGCAAGGCCGAATGTACCTCAGCGAACTGTAATTAAACTAACGAACATCGCACTGTTCAGGGTCTGTATTGTTAATGGCTGCGCGGTATGACCGTTCCGTGTGGTCGTACCTGTAGTAGTAGCAGCAATGATCTATAAGACATACCTGCACTACACAATCTGACCCGCTGACGTGGTGCCACACTCCTGCGCACTGGGTGATACAATTGCCATGGCAGTCATACCATGGAAATTATCGTGTACCAGTCCATATCTAAATTAGTGGTCCTGGGCATGGGGCGTTGCCACACAGTTGTACCACTCAGCGTGCAGGAGCGTAGCGCCATGCCAGATGATCAGATCACACGTGAAAACAAAAGTACAGGTGTGCTTCAAGGCAGAGGTGCACAACCTGCGCCCCCGTCTGGGCAGAGTAAGGCTACTTTCACACTGCCGTTTTGGTTTCCGTTTGTGAGATCCGTTCAGGGCTCTCGCAAGCGGTCCAAAACGGATCAGTTTGCATTCTGAATGGAAGAGGATCCGTTCAGAATGCATAAGTTCCATCTCCATTCCACTTTGGTTTTTGATCAGCGTTTTGATGTCCGTCTGACGAAACTGAGCCAAAAGTATCCGTCCTGACACACAATGTAAGTCAATGGGGACGGATCCGTTTTCACTGACACAATCTGGTACAATAGAAAATCCGTCTTGGCTATGTTAAAGATAATACAAACTGATCCGTTCTGAACGGATGCATGCGGTTGTATTATCTGAACGGATCCATCTGTGCAGATCCATGATGGATCCGCACCAAACGCGAGTGTAACCTAATACTTGTCTGTGAGTAGCTGCTCACATGTAGTTTCCATGTCAGGGAGAAGACGGCTGGCACACAGCTCAGGACCAGGGCGAAGGTTCTCATTTCTCCAGGTCATGGTTCATCAGTAGTAGTAAGGGAGAGTTCACATCACAGATCCATCAGAAGAACAGAAAAATAAAGAAAAAAAGGATCCTGTAAAAGAAAAAACATCAGTTATTATTTCAGACTGACAGAAATGGCTCAAGCGGATGCCAGATGTGCATAACTGATGCTCGGGATCCGTTTTCATTTTTTTTCTGTTCTTCTGACAGATCAGAAGAACTGAAAGATAATGGTGACGTGAACTTTCCCTAAGGGCTCATGCACACGACCGTATGTATTTTGTGGTTCGCAAAAAGCGGATTTGCAAAAAATCTGCATGACATCCGTGTGCATTCCGTATTTTGCTGAACGGAACAGCTTGCCCCTGGTAGAACAGTACTATCCTTGTCCGTAATGCGGACAATAATAGGACATGTTCTATTATCTTGCGGAACGGAAGTACGAACATACGGATACGGAATGCACACGGAGTAACTTCCTTTTTTTTTGAAGACCCATTGAAATGAATGGTTCCGTATACGGCCTGCCCAAAAAAAAAAACACGGAACGGACACGGAAAGAAAATAAGTTCATGTGCAAGAGGCCTAAGTCAGAACAACAGGACTTTTTCTTTAAGACGTTTCACTAGTCATTGACTCACTTTCTCATTTAGGATTTGTAAGGCCTCTTTCACACGGGCGTCATGTTTTTTGCCCGGATAAGAGGCGGGTGCGTTGCGGGAACATGCGCAATTTTTCTGCGCGAGTGCAAAACACTGTCATGCGTTTTGCACTCGCGTGAGAAAAATCGCGCATGTTTGGTACCCGAACTTCTTCACAGAAGTTCGGGCTTGGGATTGATGTTCTGAAGATTGTATTATTTTCCCTTATAACATGGTTATAAGGGAAAATAATAGCATTCTGACTACAGAATGCATAGTATAATAGTGCTGGAAGGGTTAAAAAAATAAAAAAGTTAACTCACCTTATCCTCTTGTTCGCGTAGTTCGTTCCCGGTCTGTAGTTTGCTAGCTGTGGGCTTGGGCTAAAGGACCTTTGATGACGTCAGATCACATGCACCAATCACATGGTCCATCACCGTGGTGATGGAGCATGTGATCTGACGTCATCAAAGGTCCTTTAGCCCAAGCCCACAGCTAGCAAACTACAGACCGGGAACGAACTACGCGAACAAGAGGATAAGGTGAGTTAACTTTTTTTATTTTTTTAACCCTTCCAGCACTATTATATTATGCATTCTGTAGTCAGAATGCTATTATTTTCCCTTATAACCATGTTATAAGGGAAAATAATACAGTGAATAGACTGTCACCTAGAACCCATGCGTGAAAATCGCACCGCATCCGCACTTGCTTGCGGATGCTTGCGATTTTCACGCAACCCCATTCACTTCTATGGGGCCTGCGTTGCGTGGATTATCGCAACGCACAAAGAGGAGCATGCTGCGATTTTCACGCAACTCATAAGTGATGCGTGAAAATCACCGCTCATGTGAACAGCCCCATAGAAATGAATGGGTCAGGATTCAGTGCGGGTGCAATGCGTTCAACTCGCGCATCGCACCCGCGCGGAATACTCGCTCGTGTGAAAGGGGCCTAAGTCGGATGACTACTGAGACGTCTTTTGCTTGTTCTTTGGGTGATCGGCAGCAGATCTACAGCGGCCTAGTATCTGTAACGACTGTTCGTAGTAATGTTCTTTCCTGATAATTGCCCCAACAATTGTATGGAGTAAATCCAGCTTTACGGTCCACTTCTCTGTTCTAGTCATTATATGATTCTGTCTTGTTTGTGGCTAAAAGAGCCTGAAAAAAGGCACCAAAACCGTGAGATCACAGGCTTTGGAGACGTCCACATGTCTATTGATTTTCTGTGGATTTTACCCTCTGTATTTTAAAGGGAGAAATTTGCAGTGGAAATCTGCGGTCACGTGGAGTGGATTTTAAATTTGCATCGCTGGTCAGTATGAGGAGTTCTTACAGCGTGTGGATGACATTTGTGTTAATCTCCTCCGCTTTAGGGTCCGTTCACACGTCCGGATCCGTCCCGCAAATTTGCGGAACGGGGGCGGACCCATTCATTTTCAATGTCCGCAACTGTGGACAAGAAAAGGCATTTTCTATTAAAGTGCCGGCGATGTGCGGTCCGCGGAATGCACATTGCCGGTGTCCATTTTTTGCGGATCTGAAAAACACATACAGACGTGTGAATGTACCGTAACTGCTACAGTAAAACGTATCAGATCCTCAGTGCTTGTTACATGTAGCCATATACTAAATCCACAGCATGTCAATTTAGGGCGGATTCACATGACCGTGGTCGGCCCTCCGACCCCACCTGACTGTATCATAGTCATTTACGATAGTTCATCATCATCATGTGAGTATAGTAGATCAGCGATGACATATGAACTGACTGTATCATCAGTCACTATGATGTAGTCAGTTTGGGTCAGGGGAGATGCAGCCAACACACGGACCATGTTTCCCGGGCCAATCGTGGTTTTGTGAATTGCCCTTTATATTGTGGATTTCACTCTTCGCTGTGCATAGGGTGAAATCTGTGGAAAACCTGCACATGTAGCTCGATGTTACCACTCTTTCAAGTCCAATATATGCTCCATGTGGCTGGACCCTTAAGGGGTTGCCTCCCTTCAGCCAATGGTGTTTATCATGTAGAGAAAGTTAACACAAGCTATTTACTAATGTATTGTAATTGTCAATATTGCCTCCTTTGCAGGCTGGATTCATTTTTCTATCACATGATACACTGCTCGTACACAGGGGTTACGGCCACCGCATCAGCGCAGATACAAGGTATTCGGGAAGGGAGCTGCTGCGCATGCGTTTCACCAGAGAGACGAGCGCTTTATTTTTTTATAGTGTGCAAGCACGACCACTGCTCCTGGATTACATGGTAGTCAATAACCCCTGGATATAAGCAATGTATAATGAGATGGAAGCAAAGGAGGCAATATAGACAATCACCATAGATTAGTAAGCGCCTTGTATTAACTTTGTCTACATGATAAATGGTGTTTGCGTTTTTTGCGGTTATATATATATATATATATCCTTTATGTTGTCGTTGTTATATTGTAGTTTTTACATGTGCTGACCCCAGGTGGCCTAAAGGACCACTCCAGTATCAGAACCATCACCTTATAGCCTACAGTGAAGATGAATCTCCAGAGGTAGGACGGGTCTGTAGTACTGCTTCAGATACCATACAGGGGACAGAATCGCTGAGGGCAATTCACATTGACTTGTCACCTGCCACCTCTCCTGACATGTCTGTTTTAGTTTGAATATTTGTATTCTGCATGAAATAACATATTTGACCATCTTTTCTTATAACAATGCACTGTAGCTGTAATGCACTCTTCTATTCCTGCTGCAAATGTATGAATGACTTGACAGCTGGATGCAACCATTCCTCTTGTGTAGTGGGGGTATCTCCATACAGTCGGACTGCACTGATTGGACATTGCCAGAATGTGCACAGGTCACGCCCCCAACTGGTAAGACCCAGCTGTCAATATAGTTTTAGATTTCTTGTAGGCATAACAGAGGAACAGGACAAATATGCTGCAGAATAGTTCAGTAGTAAATACAGTTTTTTTTTTTTAAATAAAACCGATACAGTCAGGTCCATAAATATTGGGACATCGACACAATAATACCATTTTTGCCTCTATACACCACCACAATGGATTTTAAATTTTAACAAACAAGATGTGCTTTAACTGCAGACTGTCAGCTATAATTTGAGGGTATTTACATCTAAATCAGGTGAACAGTGTAGGAATTACAGCAGTTTGCATATGTGCCTCCCACTTGTTAAGGGACCAAAAGTAATGGGACAATTGGCTTCTCAGCTGTTCCATGGCCAGGTGTGTGTTATTCCCTCATTATCCCAATTACAATGAGCAGATAAAAGGTCCAGAGTTCATTTCAAGTGTGCTATTTGCATTTGGAATCTGTTGCTGTCAACTCTCAAGATGAGATCCAAAGAGCTGTCCCTATCGGTGAAGCAAGCCATCATTAGGCTGAAAAAACTAAACCCATCAGAGAGATAGCAAAAACATTAGGCGTGGGCAAAACAACTGTTTGGAACATTCTTAAAAAGAAGGAATGCATCGGTGAGCTCAGCAACACCAAAAGACCCGGAAGACCACGGAAAACAGCTGTGGTGGATGACCGAAGAATTCTTTCCCTGGTGAAGAAAACACCCTTCACAACAGTTGGCCAGATCAAGAACACTCGCCAGGAGGTAGGTGTATGTGTGTCAAAGTCAACAATCATGAGAAGACTTCACCAGAGTGAATACAGAGGGTTCACCACAAGATGTAAACCATTGGTGAGCCTCAAAAACAGGAAGGCCAGATTAGAGTTTGCCAGTTTTGGAACAACATCCTATGGACAGATGAGACCAAGATCAACTTGTACCAGAGTGATGAGAAGAGTATGGAGAAGGAAAGGAACTGCTCATGATCCTAAGCATACTACCTCATCAGTGAAGCATGGTGGTGGTAGTGTCATGGCGTGGGCATGTATGGCTGCCAATGGAACTGGTTCTCTTGTATTTATTGATGATCTGACTGCTGACGAAAGCAGCAGGATGAATTCTGAAGTGTTTCAGGCAATATTATCTGCTCACATTCAGCCAAATGCTTTAGAACTCATTGGACGGTGCTTCACAGTGCAGATGGACAATGACCCAAAGCATACTGCAAAAGCAACCAAAGAGTTTTTTAAGGGAAAGAAGTGGAAGGTTTTGCAATGGCCAAGTCAATCACCTGACCTGAATCCGATTGAGCATGCATTTCACTTGCTGAAGACAAAACTGAAGGGAAAATGCCCCAAGAACAAGCAGGAACTGAAGACTGTTGCAGTAGAGGCCTGGCAGAGCATCACCAGGGATGAAACCCAGCGTCTGGTGATGTCTATGCGTTCCAGACTTCAGGCTGTAATTGACTGCAAAGGATTTGCAACCAAGTATTAAAAAGTGATAGTTCGATTTATGATCTTTATTCTGTTCCATTACTTTTGGTCCCGTAACAAGTGGGAGGCACATATGCAAACTGTTGTAATTCCTACACCGTTCACCGGATTTGGATGTAAATTCAAAATCCATTGTGGTGGTGTATAGAGCCAAAAATGTTAGAATTGTGTTGTGTCGATGTCCCAATATTTATGGACCTGACTGTATATTGGGCCAGTATAATGTCTGAATAAAATAATATCACAATAGATTGCTTGCCTCAAGTATACGGCTATATTGTGGATCCATAATAGCCTGCATTTGCCTGCTTGGTCGTATTCTTGCCCTGCAGTATAGTGGCCAGAAGCTACCTGGCTATAGAGTGTTGCCATGTCCATGTACCGTGCATGGTGGGTGGCACATGTGGCTTTGGCTCTGTATTGTAGACCTGAAGGAATTCTGTGTGTCTCTTTATGGTTCCTCTATAATTTGACATAAGATACTTTCTGCTACAGGACCCCAGAGACAAAAATAAAAACCCGCTTGGCATACTCAATGGGACTATAGCATCATAACCAGCGGCGCTCCTGAGGACCAGCCCTGTGTCTGCTTTTGTGAGCCACGCATTGTATACCGCCATATACGCAGCAGCTGCAGTTATAGGTATTGTATGTGTTTGTGATTGGTGTTAAACACCTCTGCATTAGACCTCAACTACACGGCCGTTGCAATTTGAATGGGTCGGTGATCCGTCCCACCGCAAAAAAATAGAACATGTTCTATTTTTTTGCGTTGCGGAGGCACGGACAGAAACACCACGGAAGCACTCCGTAGTGCTTCTGTGGGGTTCCGTGCCTTCGTTCCGCACCTCAGCTCCAGATTGAGGACCCATTCAAGTTAATGGGACTGGATCCGTGATGCGCGGAGCACACGGCCGGTGCCCGAATATTGCGGACCCGCTGTTTGCGGGCCACAATATGGCCGGGCAACGGGCATGTGCATGAGGCCTTAGTTTTTAGGGAGTTTTCTCGAGAACAGGTCCAAGTTCAACAGTTTTCTAATCTCCTTGATACACAGACGGCTGTGCCAGGTGGTTGAATTCATTTTGCCAGTACTTGCAGTGGGGCGTTGTATTGGTGCCCTAGCACGTGCCAGCACAATGATCCCATAGAGGCGCTGGTGTAAATTCGTCACTCAACCAGCAGGACCATAAACGGGAGGTAGCCTTCACTGAATGGCCATATATACATTCAGCATGCCCAAATTTTTAAAGCTGGCCATACGTGTGATAGAAAAGACGAGCAAACCTGCAGACTGGATTACCTTTCATGGGGAGCGGGTGTAGTAGGAGGGCATGTTGGATTCCACCTTGCCCTATCCTTTCTTTCTACAGAACAGAGGTCTTAGGCTACTTTCACACCTGCGTTGGGTGCAGATCCGTCTGGTATCTGCACAGACGGATCCGCACCTATAATGCAAACGCTTAGATCCGTTCAGAACGGATCCGTTTGCATTACCATGAACAAAAAAAAAATGCTATCGTTCAAGATAATGCAAACGGATCCGTTTTGACTTACATTGAAAGTCAATGGGGGACGGATTCATTTGAAAATTGAGCCATATTGTGTCCACTTCAAACAGATCCGTCCCCATTGACTTACATTGTAAGTCTGGACGGATCCGTTTGCCTCCGCACGGCCAGGCGGACACCCGAACGCTGCAAGCTGCGTTCGGGTGTCCGCCTGCTGAGCGGAGCGGAGGACAGACGGTGCCAGACTGATGCATTCTGAGCGGATCCGCATCCACTCAGAATGCATTAGGGCTGTACGGATGCGTTCGGGGCCGCTTGTGAGCCCCTTCAAACGGAGCTCACAAGCGGATCCCTAGTGTGAAAGTAGCCTTATTCCCTTTCGTCATTCTTCCCTTTTACAAGGCCTGCATTCAGTGTCGGGGCCACATGCAGCCGGGTGACCTTTTACATGAATGTAGGGAGGGGGCAGAGGCTGAATAATGGCCAAAAACATTTTGACATTTAAAAAAGTAAACCATATAATAAAAGGAAGAAAATACATAGATATGATCTATGCTTTCATATGTATCCATACATAGCCCGTTTCTAGTGTCTATTGTGATAGAAAAATGAATTCAGACAGCAAAGGAAGCAATATGGACAATCACAATACATTAGTAAGTGCCTTGTATTAACTTTCTCTTCATAATAAATGCTTTTTGCTGAAGTGACACAACCCCTTTAATCTACACTGCTGTAACCTGTAGTTTTACCACTTCTGCTGAGTTACAGGTCATGGATCTAGAGCGATGGGTTTCCTATTTTCACCCATTAGACTTATTATAAAGTTGTAAACCTTTTCGCAATCTCCAGTAAAGTGGCGATGTAGAAAGTGGAGTAACATCTCAAGACAGAAGTGTTAGGTTCCTGTTACAGGGCCCGATGTGTCAGGCAATTATCAGGAATGAAGCTGATGTTTTACATGCAGTGATCGCTTGTCCCCATAGAGAATCATTGCTCCTGGACAGCAGATCCCTTGTTCAGCGAGTTTTCCATCCGGATGCGTGTTGTAAATGGATAGCATCCGGACTTATTCCTGACCTGTGGATTTTAATGAATATGTGCACATGAACTAATACTGATGACCTGTCCTCCGGACCCCCGTCGATCAGCTGTTTGAGAAGGCATCGGAGCTCGCAGTAGCGCCACGACCTCATAGCTTTTTCTAGGCCATGTGATGTCACGTTGATCAGTCACATGGCCTTGGTGCAGCTCAGCCCCATTGAAGTGAATGGGGGTAAGCACGATACCAAGCACAGGCACTATACAGTGTACGGCACTGTGCTTGGCGAGCACGGAGAAGGTTGCGGCACTCGCAGGACTGCTGGTGGCTTCTCAAGCAGCTGGTTGGCTGGGGTCCTGGGTGTCTGATCCCTGCACACATTGCTGATTCTCGTGCAGCAAAAACAGCAGCATAAGTTCCAGCGAAGTGAATTCGATTTGACAAATTCACGTACACTTTGCTTGTGAGGAAATTGGCCGGCTGTGTGGATTTTGAAATCCACAGCATGTCAATTCTTTGTGCAATCATTTTTTTGGGGCGGGTTTCATCCTTTTCATTGCAAGGGTTAGATGTGCAGAAAATCTGCATCAAAACTGCAAGTAACACATGAAGCACACAGAAATACACCCATGTGCAGGTAACCTTGGACTTGAAGGGGTATTTTAGTTTTTTGAAGTTATCCCCAATCCAAAGGATTCAGATGGGCTGCAGCGAGTACGGAGACCCCAGCAGTAGGACCCCCACAGATCTAATAGTTATCCCCTATCCTGTGGATAGGGAATAACTTCAAATCACCAGAATACCCCTTTAAAAGATGTACCTGATCTATCAAACATTGTTTGACATTTAATAAATTGAATACAAATTGCGACAAGGCAGACTCCTGCAAAATTCCTCATGATAAGGCCTCATGCACACGACCGTTTTTCTGGTCCGCATCTGAATCGCAGGGTGCGGACCCGTTCACTTCAATGGGGCCAGAAAAGATGCGGACAGCCGTTCCACGGCCCCGCAAAAAAAAAAAAATATATATAATGTGTCCTATTCTTGTCCGTTTTGCGGACAAGAATAGGCATTTCTACAATGGGCCACCTGTTCTGTTCCACAAATTGGGGAAGGCACACGGGCGGCTTCCGTGTTTTGCGGACCACAAAAAACGGAATGGTCATGAGGCCTAAATCTCCCCTTTCTTTGGGGGGGGGGGGGGGGCAGGCCTTTTTACTTGCTTCACACCCTAAACATGCTTTCTTTTTTTACAAAAATGCAGCCATGCAATGCAAAAAAAAAAAAGCCATGCAGAAACTCTTTTGAAGTTACTGTACTTTAATAATTCACTATAGACACAACACCAAAAAGAAAACAAGTTGACACATTTTAAGAATTCATTGCGAGTAGTAAAGGACTACTGCGTCCCTACCTTCTGTTCCTGTCTGTTGATGAAAGAGAAGGGGGTGACTGGTATTACTGCATCAGATCTGAATGGTCATGCGGTGATACGTTGGAGGTGAGGTCATGTACTGATGAGGGGTTTTTCCTTAGTCTCAGTTCTCACAGAGGTCATTCTTCCATGCTGTGGGTTTCTGGTGCATCTTACAGAATCTCATAGTCTGTTCCACCAACCTGATTGATTCCATTATAGGGCCTCTTTCTGTGATGACAGGACGGTCAGTGTCGCGTCCGTGAAGATGTCTGCGAATCGTCGGTAGTTTGCCCTTCGTGTGTCGTCCATATTCCACGTGCACTGCTCGGCTGAAGATTAATGTCCAGAGCATCTCCTACAAATGGTCAGTGAAAACACAGATGCCATCCATCTTCTGTCCTTGGTTTTCACAGACCTTAGGCCTCTTTCACAAGGGCGCGGGTGCAATGCGTCACGTGAACGCATTGCACCCGCACTGAATCCGGACCCATTCATTTCTATGGGGCTGTGCAGATGAGCGGTGAGTTTCACGCATCACTTGTGCGTTGCGTGAAAATCTCAGCATGCTTTATATTGTGTGTTTTTCACGCAACGCAGACCCCATAGAAGTGAACGGGGCTGCGTGAAAATCGCCAAGTGCGGATGCGGTGCGATTTTCACGCATGGTTGCTAGGAGACGATCGGCATGGGGACCTGATCTTTATTATTTTCCCTTATAACATGGTTATAAGGGAAAATGATAGCACTCTTAATACAGAATGCTAAGTAAATTAGGGATGGAGGGCTTAAAAAAAAAAAAAAAAAACTAAATGATTAAACTCGCCTTATCCACTTGTTCGCGCTGCCCAGCTTTTCTTCTTCTTTGATGACCTGGGAGAAAAGAACCTTTGGTGACGTCACTTCGCACATCACATGATTCATCACCACAGTGCACAGTGACATCACCAAAGGTCCTTTTCTCCCAGGTCATCAAAGAAGAAGAGAAGTCGGGCTGTGCGAACAAGTGGATAAGGTGAGTTTAATTATTTTAACCCCTCCATCCCTAATTTACTTAGCATTCTGTATTAAGAATGTTATAAGGTAAAATAGTAAAATTTACAGAACACCGATCCCAAACCCAAACTTCTGTGAAGAAGTTCGGGTCTGGGTACCAAACATGCCGCATTAAAACGCTTTGCTCTCACGCGGAAAAATCTTGCATTTTTCAGCAACGCACCTGCATCCTATCGGGCCCTCACAAGTGACACCCATGTGAAAGAAGCCTTAGACTTCAGGGGGCCTGTTTGGTCTACATCACAGACCAGAGCAGTGTACTGATGTAGGAATAAACACATTAAAGTCAATGGACCACGTGCCGTCCGTTGAGAATATGGACATCACATGTAGATATACTGAGGTATGAAATATACTGGATCTAGGGTCTGCAATATCGTTCATATCTTATGGATTTCTTAAAAAAATGGAGAGCCTTAGGTGGAAATAGAATATCGGACATTTTATTACTTGTGGGACATGGCAAAGCTATTCTATGTAACTGAAATGTGTTTCCCTTCCGCCAGGTACATCCTACAACTATAGTAGATATTGTGCGACATGGAAGGGATTGAATCCCTTCCATGTCACACAATATCATTATCTACTATAGTAGATGTACCTGGCGGCGGTCTCCAAAGTTTGCTTGTAAATGCTGACTTTATAACTGTTGTCCTCTTGTGTGTCAGGCCGACTGTTAGGGTGGTGGCAGTCATTATTTTACAGTACGGATCGCTGCATTGTACTGTGTAATGTGACTGGACAGGGAATAATAGCTCTCTGCTTCTCTGACCTGGAAAGAGTCCTCTGCAAAGGCACATGGGTATGCGGTTCATGTCCACTCAGCCGATCCAAGGCTTAGGCACATGGGTATACTCTTCATATACACTCAGCCGATCCAAGGCTTAGGCACATGGGTATACTCTTCATATACACTCAACCGATCCAAGGCTTAGGCACATGGGTATGCGGTTCATGTCCACTCAGCCGATCCAACGCTTAGGCACATGGGTATACTCTTCATGTCCACTCACCCGATCCAAGGCTTAGGCACATGGGTATACTCTTCATATACACTCACCCGATCCAAGGCTTAGGCACATGGGTATGCGGTTCATGTCCACTCAGCCGATCCAAGGCTTAGGCACATGGGTATGCGGTTCATGTCCACTTCAGCCGATCCAAGGCTTAGGCACATCGGTATACTCTTCATATACACTCACCCGATCCAAGGCTTAGGCACATGGGTATACTCTTTATATACACTCAGCCGATCCAAGGCTTGGGCACATGGGTATACTCTTCATATACACTCAGCCGATCCAAGGCTTGGGCACATGGGTATACTCCTTCATATACACTCAGCCGATCCAAGGCTTGGGCACATGGGTATACTCCTTCATATACACTCAGCCGATCCAAGGCTTGGGCACTTGGGTATACTCCTTCATATACACTCAGCCGATCCAAGGCTTTGGCACATGGGTATACTCCTTCATATACACTCAGCCGATCCAAGGCTTTGACACATGGGTATACTCTTCATATACACTCAGCCGATCCAAGGCTTTGGCACATGGGTATACTCTTCATATACACTCAGCCGATCCAAGTCTTTGGCACATGCACACGGTCATTATACAGGGAGTGCAGAATTATTAGGCAAGTTGTATTTTTGAGGATCAATTTTATTATTGAACAACAACCATGTTCTCAATGAACCCAAAAAACTCATTAATATCAAAGCTGAATATTTTTGAAAGTAGTTTTTAGTTTGTTTTTAGTTTTAGCTATTTTAGGGGAATATCTGTGTGTGCAGGTGACTATTACTGTACATAATTATTAGGCAACTTAACAACAAACAAATATATACCCATTTCAATTATTTATTTTTACCAGTGAAACCAATATAACATCTCAACATTCACAAATATACATTTCTGACATTCAAAAACAAAACAAAACAAAAACAAATCAGTGACCAATATAGCCACCTTTCTTTGCAAGGACACTCAAAAGCCTGCCATCCATGGATTCTGTCAGTGTTTTGATCTGTTCACCATCAACATTGCGTGCAGCAGCAACCACAGCCTCCCAGACACTGTTCAGAGAGGTGTACCGTTTTCCCTCCTTGTAAATCTCACATTTGATGATGGACCACAGGTTCTCAATGGGGTTCAGATCAGGTGAACAAGGAGGCCATGTCATTAGATTTTCTTCTTTTATACCCTTTCTTGCCAGCCACGTTGTGGAGTACTTGGACGCGTGTGATGGAGCATTGTCCTGCATGAAAATCATGTTTTTCTTACCTTGCAGACTTCTTCCTGTACCACTGCTTGAAGAAGGTGTCTTCCAGAAACTGGCAGTATGACTGGGAGTTGAGCTTGACTCCATCCTCAACCCAAAAAGGCCCCACAAGCTCATCTTTGATGATACCAGCCCAAACCAGTACTCCACCTCCACCTTGCTGGCGTCTGAGTCGGACCGGAGCTCTCTGCCCTTTACCAATCCAGCCACGGGCCCATCCATCTGGCCCATCAAGATTCACTCTCATTTCATCAGTCCATAAAACCTTAGAAAAATCAGTCTTGAGATATTTCTTGGCCCAGTCTTGACGTTTCAGCTTGTGTGTCTTGTTCAGTGGTGGTCGTCTTTCAGCCTTTCTTACCTTGGCCATGTCTCTGAGTATTGCACACCTTGTGCTTTTGGGCACTCCAGTGATGTTGCAGCTCTGAAATATGGCCAAACTGGTGGCAAGTGGCATCTTGGCAGCTGCACGCTTGACTTTTCTCAGTTCATGGGCAGTTATTTTGCGCCTTGGTTTTTCCACACGCTTCTTGTGACCCTGTTGACTATTTTGAATGAAACGCTTGATTGTTCAATGATCACGCTTCAGAAGCTTTGCAATTTTAAGAGTGCTGCATCCCTCTGCAAGATATCTCACTATTTTTGACGTTTCTGAGCCTGTCAAGTCCTTCTTTTGACCCATTTTGCCAAAGGAAAGGAAGTTGCCTAACAATTGTGCACACCTGATATAGGGTGTTGATGTCATTAGACCACACCCCTTCTCATTACAGAGATGCACATCACCTAATATGCTTAATTGGTAGCAGGCTTTCGAGCCTATACAGCTTGGAGTAAGACAACATGCATAAAGAGGATGATGTGGTCAAAATACTCATTTGCCTAATAATTCTGCACGTAGTGTAGGTATTAGCTTTGCCTGAATTGGTTATATACCATTTTCTTCTATCTGACGGTGATTTTTAAAAAATGAAAGTACAGTGTTTTTTCCTCAAGGGTTCATACAGAATCCATATATTATTTATATGGCACGTGTTGTATTCTGTATTACGGAGATATCCTCACCTAGATGCATTGCTTGTAGAGAAGAATACAGTAATGTACAGGGACCATACCATGGACCCTGTAGGGACCTGTGGCACAGTATGGGGTCCATGCACACAGATTTCTCTATGTGCTAATGTGAGATTCTTCAAGAATCTCCATTCATACATCATATATAAGCACCCTGTTATGGTCCATACAAAATGTGCTTGGTTCATAAAACATATTTTCACCAGTTGGACTGATGCCATGTTAGTTAGGAACTACCCATTTACACTCCAAAGTATTTTGTCAGTATTTCCCATTTGTACCAAAATAAACAGATTATCTGACAGATTTCCTGACCAATCATTGGTCAGATGGCCATATACACACAGGGATCTTTTGTTATATACACCAGCTATTGGTCTGATTGGACAGAAATTGGTCAGATAATCTGTTGGTGTAATACAGCTCTAAGGCAGCCCATATACATCGTACTACTGTGAGCAGATCCCAACTTGTCTTTGGGATCTGTTGACATTCCCCCTCCACGCTCCGTGCAGTGGGTCCATTAGGTGACCGAAATGTATATTGATGGGGGCAGGGCTGATAACTGTCGATCTGCAGATAAATCTCCATAATCCTGATTCTACAGATTGTATTGCAAACAAGGACCCCTCCAAAAAAATAAAATGGTCAGTCGTCTCATAAGAATGTGGTGTATGCATTATATACTGTTACCTGTACGCCCGTTGTGGCTGCTCTACAGACAAGTAGACCATTGTGCCGCCGCTGACCAACATCTGATAGGCGTTTCTGATAAAATTTGCAAATACAAAGGTCGTTCTCTCTGATTCATTTGCTTATCAGACTGTCAGCACTGAAATGGCTTTCATTTTCTCAATGCTATCATTTTTCCAGTCGTGCCGAGAAGTGGTTATTGTTGCTGACCATATGGGCTTATTCAGACGAGTGATGTTTTCTATTCATTTGCAATTGGTATGATTTGTGACTGCTCGCCATTCCTCCGTATAGCATGCATTTATCGTGTCTGTAAAAAAAGAAAAAGAAAGAAAAATGTCTACCCGTTGTTTCTTAGCAACCATCCGTGAACAACGCACCGCACGTGGTTGGCGGACTTGTGCTGTTTTTGACACACCCATTGACTTGAATGGGTGAGTCTAGTGTGAAAATTGGACTACAATAGTGCTCGGTTTGATTTTTCTCTGTACGGACTGATGGTCCACGAAGAAAACTGGACATCTGAATTGCATTGACTTTAATGTGCCGGCATTCAGTCCGTGTGCTGGCTGTCCTACAGTCAGACAGCACACGGACATCAGAATTGCTCATCTGAATGAGCGGCAGATTAGTTGCAGAAATTCCGGCCACTATGACATTCATCTGGTTTGGGCTTGCAGAAATCCAAATGTGCCGCATGTGACTATACCCTAGCATTTAACAATTCTGCGGTACCAATAGATCGTTCAGGATCTTAAGGAGGTTCTCCGGGAATTATTTAAAATGGCTGCCAGCAGCCTGTCCTAGAATACGAGAAGGACTGGTTACCACCACTTGACTTGAAGAGCTGCATGGGGGGGGGGGGGGGATCCAGTGAGGCCTTACTACACCACTCTACAATAGATGGTAACAATGTGATCCTGCCTATAATATGCCATCATGGCTGAGCAGGCTGACAGGAACACTCACCATGCAAACGCCAGAGAGCAGTGTGTAGTGAGTCCTTGCCCCACACTCTCCGGGGCAGCTGTGCAAGTGGAGGACACCAGTCCTTCTTACGTTCTAGCGCAGGTCGCTAGTGGCCATTTTAAATTATTCCTGAGAACCCCTTTAATTTATTGGAACATTTTTCTTAATTATCAGCTACAGTTAAAGCATTTATGAATTTCCGGTGTTAGACAATTCAAGTTAATGCTCACACCGTGGCAACAATTTACAATATTTTGGATGGAAAACCTTGTTTCAGAATGACAGAATGGTTTTGATGCCCCCCCCCCCCCCAGCTGTTCATCCTGTGCCTCCTGATACATGAACACGTCAAAACTATTGTGAAAGCTGACACACAGTTGGAGGAAGGGAGCAGGAGGAAGTGAATGTGACTGTGTAAGAATGCAGATTTAAATGTCATCAGCTTTGCAATGTTATATGATGGCTCCTAAGGGGATTTTAATGGCTGCCATGTGTGGATGTCGCCAAGTGACAGAAATGTACTGAACTAGCAGCGCTGTGAGACGCTACAGCTTCTGTTAGTCACTGTGTTCCTGTAAAGAGGAGTATGTATGTGCCCGCTGCCTTTCATGTCTCCTCTGAGGGGATCGTTCCGTCAATGTTCCCAGCCTTCTTGAGACTAATCCCACAGCCAGCCAGAAAACACTCACCTGGGGGCGCTAAATTCTACCTTGGTTTGACCTCGTCCTAAGATGTCCCAATATTTTCCTGAATGGTGTGCGCTACGCCTTTTATTACATATTTTACTACATACATCACTGAAGGTAGGTGTGAAAGAGCCCTTAGGTGTCCACATCAGAAGTGCTTTCCCCCAATGAACATTGCTAGGAACAGGCCCTCCCGATAATTGCTCCAGTCATTGGTCCGTGTAAAGGGGCCTTAACACATCGGCTCAGATTTACTAATGTGCCTGCACCTAGAATACGTCTAAAAAGTGGAGCGAATTGGCAGTGTTGGTGCAGCTATGGTTTCTACACTTTTCCGACCTGTTCAAAATAGCTTAGCAGGAAGGTGCAGAACTTCATGTCAAAAGGATGTGGCCTAAGATGCGCCAATTTGCACCACCATTCTGGCATAAAAATCTTTCTCAAATATGGCCGACAAATAGCTGGTCAGAGAAAAGTGTCTGTCCCTGCACCTGATTTATCATCCAGCCTGGGTCCCAGTGATAAGTCTGGTGCAGGTGTAGACACCATCATTAGGATTAGCCGTCGTTCACATCTCTGTCAGGAGATCCGGCAGGCAGTTCCGGCTCAGAGCAGTCTGCCAGATTCCCTATCTTTCCGCCAGATCCCCATTCACTGCAGTGAGGTCCAGCAGTGATCCGGCCGATTCCGGCATAAATGCTGTGTTTTAGCCCAACAAAAACTGTTGCATGCAGTGTTTTTTTTTTTTTTTTTTGTCTGGCCGACACCCGCATTTGCGCCAGATCTCCAAAACGGAGAAGTGAACACGGCTTTAGTAAATCTGGGCCGTTTTCTACAATTCGGATGTGGGCATTTTCTCAGATGTATTTCAGACATTGCTTTGGCAACCAAGACGCCCTTCTCTTTTTCATAAGAATGGTCCTAAAATGACCCACTCAAAATTTTGAAAATGGTTGTCAGACTGTGTTGAGATATGACATGAGTATGGAAATAAGCTAGGTATGAGCCAACAGTAAACCCATCGGCATGAGGTTTTCATCTGATTCTCCTTCAAGGTGGCCAGACAAATCTATGGCTACATAACGGACCATACATATACGCATCCATCTTCCCTTACTCACTTGTACACTTGCCCGTTCAGCTTGTCCAAGGGGGGGCATATATTTCAGTAAGAACAGTGAGATGGTTGTCAGGCAGACTACTCTTGTGCCACTTACCTCACAAATTTTGCTTACCCTGGCATCTGTCACCTTGTGCTGTCCGTATCCTTATGTCCGTTCCACAGCACCTGCTAAAACTAGAACATGTCCTATTCTTGTCCGTTTTACGGACAAGGATAGGACTGTTCTATAGAGGGCAGGATGTTCCATGTGTTTCGGATCGCAAAACCAGCTATGGTCGTATGCAAGAGCTGTAAGGGACATATTACTGATGTAGTTGTATGAAGGTGGAGGTAGCGCTAGGCTTTGCTTCTCTCTGGGAGAAAGACAGTTTACTGCCCTAGGTCTGAGGAAAGGCCAAGACAGAGTGACTTGGAACGCCGTGTGCCCCCCTGGGTACACAGAATGAAGCTCACATGCCTCACCAGCCTCCCCTCTGATGTAAGAAACCTATGTGTATCTGGTAGACATAATGCAAGTCATTTTAATACGTTTTTCTCTTGTTTTAGCCATTATCAATTTGGAGAAAAAATAAAATAAAAATATATAATACAGTGTCAATCAATGGGGTAGAGCAACAACCTGAACATCATTTAAATCTGAGGGTACCTGCTTGTATGTTGAAAATTCTTATGAAAAAAGTAATAAAATCTGCACATACCAGTAAGGCCTCATGCACACGTGTGCCAGCCTGGCCTATGCCAGGCTGGCATAGGCCAGGTCCGCAATGCATGAGCACCGACCGTAGGGCCGCCACATGCGGACGCGGACCCATTCACCCATTCTGCATCTGACAGTCTGCACCGCAAAAAAGTAGTTCATGCACAGACATAAACCCTATGGAAGCACTCCGTACAGTTCCGTGCCTCCGTTCAGCACTGACCTTCTGGATTGCGAACCCATTCAAGTGAATGGGTCCGCATCCGTGATGCGGGGTGCACATGGCCAGTGCCCGTGCATTGTGGACCGCAGTATGGCCAAGGTCGGGCAGTGGCCGTGTGCATGAGGCCTAAATGTGCACTACTTATTGCATTTTTTTGTGTGGATTTTGTGTATTTTTATGCAGATTTTCTGTCTTTTCATAACTCCACTGAAGTCTGTGGGGAAAACCACAATGCATCAGCTGTGGAGCCGCACAAACAATCCATGTGCTGCAGGGCGACTTCTGTGCGTACAAAATATGCACCGTGTACATGAGATTTGGAAAGACCTGCTGGTACTGTATTACACTGTGGATTTTCTGCCCAAAAATCTATACAGAAAAAACCTTTGCAATCCGCAGCTTGTGCAGGCAGCTACCTGTGTTTCACTATATTTATTTGCCTGTATTTTCTATTTCATCTGCATAGATCAGTCATAAAGGGAAATGGATCCCAAAAGGAGGAAGTAGGAAATAGGAGGTAGCAGGAACAAGCATCCTGCAGGTTTTTATATTTTTCATGCGCACTAAATGATCTTTCATATGACACTTCCGCTAGTTCTCAGATTTTACAGGATCGCACATGTTCTGGAGGTTTCAGTTCTTGTAGTTTTTTTACTTTTGCCGTATACATTTGCAGCTTGTATTTTAATCCTGAGGTCTGTAGATGTGAGCACGTCCCTGTATACATCCTAGTGTAGTGTTATATAGGGTTTATTCCTATCCATAAATCTGATGTCCCACTAGTCTCCTACATACACACACATACAATGATATAGAGGTCTGTAGATGTGAGCACGTCCCTGTATACATCCTAGTGTAGTGTTATATAGGGTTTATTCCTATCCATAAATCTGATGTCCCACTAGTCTCATACATACACACACATACAATGATATAGAGGTCTGTAGATGTGAGCACAGCCCTGTATACATCCTAGTGTAGTGTTATATAGGGTTTATTCCTATCCATAAATCTGATGTCCCACTAGTCTCCTACATACAATGATATAGAGGTCTGTAGATGTGAGCACGTCCCTGTATACATCCTAGTGTAGTGTTATATAGGGTTTATTCCTATCCATAAATCTGATGTCCCACTAGTCTCATACATACACACACATACAATGATATAGAGGTCTGTAGATGTGAGCACAGCCCTGTATACATCCTAGTGTAGTGTTATATAGGGTTTATTCCTATCCATAAATCTGATGTCCCACTAGTCTCCTACATACAATGATATAGAGGTCTGTAGATGTGAGCACGTCCCTGTATACATCCTAGTGTAGTGTTATATAGGGTTTATTCCTATCCATAGATCTGATGTCCCACTAGTCTCCTACATACACACACATACAATGATATAGAGGTCTATAGATGTGAGCACGTCCCTGTATACATCCTAGTGTAGTGTTATATAGGGTTTATTCCTATCCATAAATCTGATGTCCCACTAGTCTCCTACATACACACACATACAATGATATAGAGGTCTATAGATGTGAGCACGTCCCTGTATACATCATAGTGTAGTGTTATATAGGGTTTATTCCTATCCATAAATCTGATGTCCCACTAGTCTCATACATACACACACATACAATGATATAGAGGTCTGTAGATGTGAGCACAGCCCTGTATACATCCTAGTGTAGTGTTATATAGGGTTTATTCCTAACCATAAATCTGATGTCCCACTAGTCTCATACATACACACACATACAATGATATAGAGGTCTGTAGATGTGAGCACAGCCCTGTATACATCCTAGTGTAGTGTTATATAGGGTTTATTCCTATCCATAGATCTGATGTCCCACTAGTCTCCTACATACAATGATATAGAGGTCTATAGATGTGAGCACGGCCGTGTATACATCCTAGTGTAGTGTTATATAGGGTTTATTCCTATCCATAGATCTGATGTCCCACTAGTCTCCTACATACAATGATATAGAGGTCTGTAGATGTGCGCACAACCCTGTATACATCCTAGTGTAGTGTTATATAGGGTTTATTCCTATCCATAGATCTGATGTCCCACTAGTCTCCTACATACAATGATATAGAGGTCTATAGATGTGAGCACGGCCGTGTATACATCCTAGTGTAGTGTTATATAGGGTTTATTCCTATACATGGATCTGATGTCCCACTAGTCTCATACACACACACATATACACACACACACACACACACACACACAATGATATAGAGGTCTGTAGATGTGAGCACGTCCCTGTATACATCCTAGTGTAGTGTTATATAGGGTTTATTCCTATACATGGATCTGATGTCCCACTAGTCTCCTACATACACACATGCATACAATGATATAGAGGTCTGTAGATGTGAGCACGTCCCTGTATACATCCTAGTGTAGTGTTATATAGGGTTTATTCCTATCCATAGATCTGATGTCCCACTAGTATTATACATACACACACACACACATACAATGATATAGAGGTCTATAGATGTGAGCACGGCCCTGTATACATCCTAGTGTAGTGTTATATCGGGTTTATTCCTATACATAGATCTGATGTCCCACTAGTCTCATACATACATACACACACACACACACATACAATGATATAGAGGTCTGTAGATGTGAGCACGTCCCTGTATACATCCTAGTGTAGTGTTATATAAGGTTTATCCTATCCATAGATCTGATGTCCTACTAGTCTCCTACATACAATGATATAGAGGTCTATAGATGTGCGCACTGCCCTGTATTCATCCTAGTGTAGTGTTATATAGGGTTTATTCCTATCCATAGATCGGATGTCCCACATACAATGATATAGAGCAGGGATGCTCAACCTGCGGCCCTCCAGCGGTTGCAAAACTACAACTCCCATCACGCCCTAACAGCTATAGGCTGTCTAGGCATGCTGGGAGTTGTAGTTTTGCAACAGCTGGAGGGCTGCAGGTTGGGCATCCCTGATATAGAGGTCTGTAGATGTGAGCACTGCCCTGTATACATCCTAGTGTAGCGTTATATAGGGTTTATTCCTATCCATAAATCTGATGTCCCACTAGTCTCATACATACATACATACATACAATGATATAGAGGTCGGTAGATGTGAGCACGTCCCTGTATACATCCTAGTGTAGTGTTATATAGGGTTTATTCCTATCCATAGATCTGATGTCCCATTAGTCTCCTACATACATACACACACATACAATGATATAGAGGTCTGTAGATGTGCGCACAACCCTGTATACATCCTAGTGTAGTGTTATATAGGGTTTATTCCTATCCATAGATCTGATGTCCCACTAGTCTCATACATACACACACATACAATGATATAGAGGTCTATAGATGTGCGCACAACCCTGTATACATCCTAGTGTAGTGTTATATAGGGTTTATTCCTATCCATAGATCTGATGTCCCACTAGTCTCATACATACACACACATACAATGATATAGAGGTCTATAGATGTGCGCACTGCCCTCCTAGTGTAGTGTTATATAGGGTTTATTCCTATCCATAAATCTGATGTCCCACTAGTCTCATTCATACACACACATACAATGATATAGAGGTCTATAGATGTGCGCACTGCCCTGTATACATCCTAGTGTAGTGTTATATAGGGTTTATTCCTATCCATAGATCTGATGTCCCATTAGTCTCCTACATACATACACACACATACAATGATATAGAGGTCTGTAGATGTGCGCACAACCCTGTATACATCCTAGTGTAGTGTTATACAGACGTGGACAAAATTGTTGGTACCCTTTGGTCAATGAAAGAAAAAGTCACAATGGTCACAGAAATAACTTTAATCTGACAAAAGTAATAATAAATTAAAATTCTATAAATGTTAACCAATGAAAGTCAGACATTGTTTTTCAACCATGCTTCAACAGAATTATGTAAAAAAATAAACTCATGAAACAGGCATGGACAAAAATGATGGTACCCCTAGAAAACACAGAACATAATGTGACCAAAGGGACATGTTAATTCAAGGTGTGTCCACTAATTAGCATCACAGGTGTCTACAACCTTGTAATCAGCCATTGGGCCTATATATATGGCTCCAGGTAATCACTGTGTTGTTTGGTGATATGGTGTGTACCACACTCGACATGGACCAGAGGAAGCAAAGGAAAGAGCTGTCTCAAGAGATCAGAAAGAAAATTATAGACAAGCATGTTAAAGGTAAAGGCTATAAGACCATCTCCAAGCAACTAGATGTTCCTGTGAGTACAGTTGCACATATTATTCATAAGTTTAAGATCCATGGGACTGTAGCCAACCTCCCTGGACGTGGCCGCAGGAGGAAAATTGATGACAAATCTAAGAGACGGATAATCCGAATGGTAACAAAAGAGCCTAGAAAGACTTCTAAAGAGATTCAAGGTGAACTTCATGCTCAAGGAACATCAGTGTCAGATCGCACCATCCGTCGTTGTTTGAGCCAAAGTGGACTACATGGGAGACGACCAAGGAGGACACCATTGTTGAAAACGAATCATAAAAAAGCAAGACTGGAATATGCCAAACTACATGTTGACAAGCCACAAAGCTTCTGGGAGAATGTCCTGTGGACAGATGAGACAAAAATCGAAGTTTTTGCCAAGGCACATCAGCTGTATGTTCACAGACGAAAAAATGAAGCATATCAAGAAAAGAACACTGTCCCTACTGTGAAACATGGAGGAGGCTCTGTTATGTTCTGGGGCTGCTTTGCTGCGTCTGGCACAGGGTGTCTTGAATCTGTGCAGGGTACAATGAAATCTCAAGACTATCAAGGAATTCTAGAGAGAAATGTACTAGCCAGTGTCAGAAAGCTTGGTCTCAGTCGCAGGTCATGGGTCTTGCAACAGGACAATGACCCAAAACACACCGCTAAAAACACCCAAGAATGGCTAAGAGGAAAAAATTGGACTATTCTAAAGTGGCCTTCTATGAGCCCTGACCTCAATCCTATTGAGCATCTTTGGAAGGAGCTGAAACATGCAGTCTGGAAAAGGCACCCTTCAAACCGGACACAACTGGAGCAGTTTGCTCATGAGGAGTGGGCCAAAATACCTGCTGAGAGGTGCAGATGTCTCATTGACAGTTACAGGAAGCGTTTGATTGCAGTGATTGCCTCAAAAGGTTGCGCAACAAAATATTAAGTTAGGGGTACCATCATTTTTGTCCATGCCTGTTTCATGAGTTTATTTTTTTACATAATTCTGTTGAAGCATGGTTGAAAAACAATGTCTGACTTTCATTGGTTAACATTTATAGAATTTTAATTTATTATTACTTTTGTCAGATTAAAGTTATTTCTGTGACCATTGTGACTTTTTCTTTCATTGACCAAAGGGTACCAACAATTTTGTCCACGTCTGTATAGGGTTTATTCCTATCCATAGATCTGATGTCCCACTAGTCTCATACATACACACACATACAATGATATAGAGGTCTATAGATGTGCGCACTGCCCTCCTAGTGTAGTGTTATATAGGGTTTATTCCTATCCATAAATCTGATGTCCCACTAGTCTCATTCATACACACACATACAATGATATAGAGGTCTGTAGATGTGCGCACTGCCCTGTATACCTCCTAGTGTAGTGTTATATAGGGTTTATTCCTATCCATAAATCTGATGTCCCACTAGTCTCATTCATACACACACATACAATGATATAGAGGTCTATAGATGTGCGCACTGCCCTGTATACCTCCTAGTGTAGTGTTATATAGGGTTTATTCCTATCCATAAATCTGATGTCCCACTAGTCTCCTACATACAAAGATATAGAGGTCTATAAATGTGCGCACTGCCCTGTATACCTCCTAGTGTAGTGTTATATAGGGTTTATTCCTGTCCTTCTCTCCAGCACATGCCCCTGCAGCTCCATTAATCCAGTGTTTCGGCTTATAAGATTTATTACCCACATGCATTTCTTGAAATGAGATTGAAATCCAAACAATTTGGCAACGGCTGTGAATCTGGGTCACCTATTTGTATTTTTTTCTCTCCTAGTTTTGGCATAAAGCATGCTTCCACTGCGAAATCTGCAAGATGACCCTGAACATGAAGAACTACAAGGGATACGATAAGAAGCCATACTGTAGCGCGTGAGTGACAAATGACTTAATGTGTAGTGAGATCTCAGCAGCTCGCACATCACTGCACAGCACTGGGCGCTCAATGCCCAGACTGCTGCTTGTAAAGGGGCCACCCACCACATATTCACATATAGATCCTATTATGTATGTAGAACACATGGCTTTAGGACAATTTATTATTATGTAACAGGCACCCATAATTTCATTCACTGGCCATAATACTAAATTAACACCGCTTCACGCTGGTGAATCTTATGCCCAGGCTGAGAAAGCGGTTTTCTCTTACAGCTTTGTAGGACATGGTAAGTGCCACAGCACTATATTATCCAGTCAATAATGGCCAAATTTAATAAGGTATTCAGTGGCACAATCTCTATTCCTGACTGATCTGCCATTTAGGACTATAGGAAGCCTGCTCTACATCCCCTGTAAGACCTGTAATAGTAGTCCTAGTCATCCTTCCAAATGTCCTATTTTTCACCGGATTGTCCCACGAAACAAATCTAAAATGGGGCAAAGCTTGTGCAAATGTGCCACAAAATTGGGGTGGTTTTGTGGGAGGTAAATGGGGTGGAGCTTAAAGAGTGTAATCACCACATATTAGTATGTTAGATGGTCAGTAGTACCTGTCCATTCGCACTTGTAAGCAGAGTCCTATGATGTCTCTGGCATCTCCTTATGTTCTGTCAATCCTAAAAAATAATAATAATAAGACGTTTTATAACATGCAAATTACTACTAGGTGCAATGAAGGAAGTGCTCTTGCACCTAGAGGCTCCCCTCCCTGTCTTCTATGCTGTGATGGACAGGCCTGGCAGTCCCTGAAGTCTCCAGAGATTGCGTTTTGTACATGCACAGTAAACCACTGGGCAGATGGGCACTCTCCATCCCTTTACTGTGCATGTACAGACCGTGATTCCACAGGACTTCCAGGACTGCCTGGCCTGTACATCACAGTGGTCGGGGCACAGCATGAAAAAAAAACTTTTTATAATATGCCAATTACCCCTAGGTGCAAAGAAGGCGGTGTTGTTACACCCAGAGTCTTGCCTACCCCCTCAATCCTGTGTTCTATGCTGTGCCCCCACCACGGTGATGTACAGGCCAGGCAGTCCCTGAAGTCCCGCGGGATCACGTTCTGTACATGCGCAGTAAAGCAATGGAGATTGCCCATCTGCCCAGTATTTTCTATCCCTTTACTGCGCATGTACAAAACATGATCTCTTGAGACTTCAGAGACTGCCAGGCCTGTCCTTCACAGCTTAGAAGATGGGGAGCCTCTGGGTGCAACAAGGTGCAGCAGCACTTCCCTCATTGCACCTAGTGGTAATTTGCATGTTTTTTGAGGATTGATGGAACATATGGAGATGGCAGAGACCTCATGGGACTCTGCTTACAAGCGCGTATAGGCAGATACGCAGCACGTTAGACATGGTGGTATGTGTTGACAGATGCCTTTTAAATGGCCCGCGAATGAGAAACTAAATGTTAAGAGGTATGTGTATTGGCTGTCACCCAACTTTTTTTTTTTTAATGGGTGGGCGTGTAGACTTTAAAGGATCACCTTCGAGGATCATTTGGGCAGACCCCCCACCCTGACGTGTCTATACCTGTGGAGAGAAAATTATATTATTATACTGATGCAAAGGGGAAGTTAAGCTTTTTCCCATCGCAACCAGTTACATTCCAGGCCCATTAGAAAAATGAAAGAAGCAACTGCTCAATTTTTCCCTTCAAGCTCTTTTGAATAATCTTCCCCGTATTGTCTGCAGGTGTTAAGCAGTCCAGCTTCCATGTCCATGATGTCTGTCTGGGGTTAAGCTGGCCACACAAGAAGCGTCATGTTTACTTCTGCAGTTAATGACTAGGAGCAGAGAAAGCTTCCCTGCACGCCAATTAAAAAGGCGGCATGAATTGTAGAGCACTTGTGATAACATTGAATCAAGTGGTTGGCATATGTAGAGGCAGGCAAGGCGGGCAGCTCTCTGTGTTGAAACTCGTGAGTTATTGATGGGTTTTTAGGCCTGGAACTCGCAGGGTGGGTTGGTCCAGGAGACTGTTGAACCTAATCGGTATTCGATAGAGTGCACAGGTTATTGAATGTGGCTCCACGCTGTGGTAATGGCGCCTGTCACATATACACACGCATTTGGCCACCTCTGATACAACGAGCATGTTAAACATGTATGCAAGCTGCTTTTCTGAGACTTGCCGTCACTCGCACGTGTTGCCACATGTATCTCCAGCCATATAAAAATATATTGCAAATGTGGGAGCTGCTTTCTGTACCAGTTTTAAGAGCTGATTTTCAGCTGAATGAACATTTGGAGGGGCATCATTCACACTCATTGCCCTGTGTAAAGAGGGCAATCACAACCACTTTGTTGCTGTAAGCACTTCGGATTTTCTACATGCCATTCCACTGTAGAAATAAAATCTGCAGCGCATATGCCACGTGTGGCCATACCCTAGTGGTTGGATAGTGTGCACATACATGGCTCTGTGTTCATACCCCAGAGCTTTTCTGCCCTTAGCGTCCATTCACACGTCCGCAATGCGGTCCGCAAAACACGGACACCGGCCATGTGTGTTCCGCGTTTTGTGGACCGCACATGGCCGGCACTTTAAATAGAAATGCCTTTTCTTGTCCTTGTCTGCGGACAAGAATAGGACATGTTCTATTTTTTTGCAGAACGGAAGTGCGGGTGTGGACAGCACACCATGCTGTCTGCATCTTTTGCGGCCCCATTAAAAATGAATGGGTCCGGATCCTTTCCGCAACGTTGCAGGACGGATCCGGACCCATTTTGCGGACGTGTGAATGGACCCTTACTCCCATAGTTTTCATTGGTATCGCCCGTGCTGATAGACCTGCTACTTTTCATGGCTTTGTCTTAAGTACCTCAGGTAAATGTCGAAGTATAACACGACTTGTGTGTACTCATCCTTGGTGTAATTGGCGGCTCATTCTGTGGAGACGACAAGTGCATCATTCATTTATTTTGGGCAGGAGCAGGCTGCAACAGCAAAGAAACCTTTTTCTAGAACCATATATGGGCCCCTGTCATATCATGTTATACTCTCCCCCCTTTCTTCAGCACCCTTTTGTGCAGAGCTGGTCCGGTCCTACTGCGGCTGCTTTTTTGCAATGTGATGTCACAGTAGATGCCTGATGGAAACCCACCTGTGATGTCATAATGGCTTACCTCACTTAAACAGTTGTGATGTCACAGCAGTTACCTGATGGGAACCCTCTTGTGATGTCATAATAGCTTACATAACTAAGCCGGTTGTGATGTCACAGTAGATGCCTGATGGAAACCCACCTGTGATGTCATAATGGCTTACAGGACTAAAGCCCACCAGTATGAAGCCGACTTATGATGGTCAAATCCTTGTTTGCTGGCAGCTCATCGCCATGTTTAAATGGTATGTGCTGCTGACAATATGCAGTGAAGTGAGTGTGTCCTAACAATCGTAATAATTATCATTATAGATAATTATGATAATCAGTTTGCATCAGGTCACTTGAAAGCCCTTTAAACAAGCGGCAGTCGACTTGACTATCGCTGATGAGAACAGCTGCTGATTTGATGTCACGGGTGCTAGCCATAGACCACCTCATTCATGACTCTCCAGAAAAAAAGAAAAAAAATATATAGAACATGTCTTATTCTTGTCCGTTCTGCGGACAAGAATAGGCATTTCTATTATAGTTGGCCTGGTCGTGTGCATGCAGCCTATCGATGAGAAACTACTATGATTGTTTGGATTCCTTGACCTCATTCAGGACCCCTGTGCAAATGCACAGGTTACATATATGGTGTGTCTAACCCTGATTTCAGGAGCAAAAACCCTTGTTTCTGACATAGCGACAAAAAAAGAAAAACAACAACCCTGTTTTAAATTGATATTTAAATGGCTGCACAATTTTATGCACAAAACTGCTTGGACATTAACAGTTACCTGCTAGGCGATGGATCATACTCTTATCGGGTACCTAATATATTATTAGCATGAATTAGTACTATGATATATAGTTTGCTATTATGTGTATACTAGTTCCACATTTTATTTTATTCATAGGGTTTATATTGATGTCAGCATGGTTTTAATGCATGTGGTGCTTAGACCCCTAGAAGGCTATACACTGCCTATAAAGAAGTATACTGCCCAGTATCATATATACTATTTCTGGATACTCCATTGCCTAGTGACAGCTGGTGCAGCCTCCCATATGTGTGATAGTGTAGCATTTGGCTTATCACAGGTATAGTGCCGGCAGCCACCTACTCGCACTCGGGCCCCCACATCATGAGAGCTGTCTGACAGTCGTCTGCCAGTGCAACACAGCTCCTTCCTTCACATAGCTTTTTCACAAAGACCAGTGGCAAATGTTACAGATGCAGCGAGATTTTTGTCTGGAGCTGTTATTTACTGCAGTTCTTGTCATCGTCTTCCTGAACCTAAAGTCTCTGCATTTGATGTACCCTTTGAATCTATTGTTCCATGTTATCTGCCGTTTCAGGTGGGAGAGAGACTGATTGCAGTGTTGGGCTGTCTGCGTTAATTAGAGATCTCGGACAACTCGTAAAATGGTTTAAAATATAAAACCTTATTATTTTTCCCCTATCATGTGCCAGTAGCCTGAGCCCCCCTATCATGTGCCAGTAGCCTGAGCTCCCCCTATCATGTGCCAGTAGCCTGAGCCCCCCCTATCATGTGCCAGTAGCCTGAGCCCCCCTATCATGTGCCAGTAGCCTGAGCCCCCCTATCATGTGCCAGTAGCCTGAGCCCCCCCTATCATGTGCCAGTAGCCTGAGCCCCCCCTATCATGTGCCAGTAGCCTGAGCCCCCCCTATCATGTGCCAGTAGCCTGAGCCCCCCCTATCATGTGCCAGTAGCCTGAGCCCCCCCTATCATGTGCCAGTAGCCTGAGCCCCCCCTATCATGTGCCAGTAGCCTGAGCCCCCCCTATCATGTGCCAGTAGCCTGAGCCCCCCCTATCATGTGCCAGTAGCCTGAGCCCCCCCTATCATGTGCCAGTAGCCTGAGCCCCCCCTATCATGTGCCAGTAGCCTGAGCCCCCCCTATCATGTGCCAGTAGCCTGAGCCCCCCCTATCATGTGCCAGTAGCCTGAGCCCCCCCCTATCATGTGCCAGTAGCCTGAGCCCCCCTATCATGTGCCAGTAGCCTGAGCCCCCCTATCATGTGCCAGTAGCCTGAGCCCCCCTATCATGTGCCAGTAGCCTGAGCCCCCCTATCATGTGCCAGTAGCCTGAGCCCCCCTATCATGTGCCAGTAGCCTGAGCCCCCCTATCATGTGCCAGTAGCCTGAGCCCCCCTATCATGTGCCAGTAGCCTGAGCCCCCCTATCATGTGCCAGTAGCCTGAGCCCCCCTATCAATGTGCCAGTAGCCTGAGCCCCCCTATCAATGTGCCAGTAGCCTGAGCCCCCCTATCACATGTGCCAGTAGCCTGAGCCCCCCCATCAACATGTGCCAGTAGCCTGAGCCCCCCCCATCACATGTGCCAGTAGCCTAGAGCCCCCCCATCAACATGTGCCAGTAGCCTGAGCCCCCCCATCAACATGTGCCAGTAGCCAGAGCCCCCCCCATCAACATGTGCCAGTAGCCAGAGCCCCCCCCCATCAACATGTGCCAGTAGCCAGAGCCCCCCCCCATCAACATGTGCCAGTAGCCAGAGCCCCCCCCCATCAACATGTGCCAGTAGCCAGAGCCCCCCCCCCCATCAACATGTGCCAGTAGCCAGAGCCCCCCCCCATCAACATGTGCCAGTAGCCAGAGCCCCCCCCCATCAACATGTGCCAGTAGCCAGAGCCCCCCCCCATCAACATGTGCCAGTAGCCAGAGCCCCCCCCATCAACATGTGCCAGTAGCCAGAGCCCCCCCATCAACATGTGCCAGTAGCCAGAGCCCCCCCATCAACATGTGCCAGTAGCCAGAGCCCCCCCATCAACATGTGCCAGTAGCCAGAGCCCCCCCATCAACATGTGCCAGTAGCCAGAGCCCCCCCATCAACATGTGCCAGTAGCCAGAGCCCCAGATCATGTGCCAGTAGCCACCAGTATTGACAACAACACAAAAAAAACCACTTATACTTACCTCCTTGGCAGCGATGTGATGCAGGCCTCTTCCGGCCTGTGTCCCGCGCTGTACATCGCGCCGCCTGCTCCGGCCTCTGATAGGCTGCAGGCACTAGGCCGGCAGCCTATCAGAGAAAGGGGAAGGGACACACCTCTCCCTCCCCTGCCCTGCTGCACAGCCATCCGTATCGCTGTCCTGAGGACAGAGATACAGATGACTGGAGTTGAGCACTTCCACAATGGAAGCGCTCATCTCCGTGTGACTTTCCTGCCTATAGTTAGTTACGGGCTGGCGCAGGGGGGCCCCTAAAGACTCGGGGGCAATTGCCCCCCTTGCCTCTATGGAAGTGCCGGCCCTGGCACCCGCACCCTGGAAAATGTCTATGGTGTACCAATATGCCCTAGACCAGTGATGGGGAACCTTTTAGAGACCGAGTGCCCAAACTGCAACCCAAAACCCACTGATTTATCACAAAGTGCAGACATGGCAATTTACCCTGAATACCACAGTCCAATATAGTATATCTTTAATGTACTTTATCATTTAGCAATAACAACCTGCCTACATTCAGTGCGCTGCCTGCGCTGATGAATGGCAGGAAAAGTCTAAGGCTTATTGGTACACCATAGACTTTTTCCAGGGTTCGGGTGCCCACAGAGAGGGCTCTGAGTGCCGCCTCTGGCATCCGTGCCATAGGTTCGCCATCACTGCCCTAGACTTTTCCTGCCATTCATTAGCGCAGGGCGCACTATGAACAGCACAGAGAGCACACTGAATGTAGGGCAGGATATTATAGCTAAATGATAAAGTACATGGAAGATACTACAGTCCTGATCAAAAGTTTAAAAATGGCAAAAAATCATATTTAACTTTCTTGGATCTTAACAAGGTTCCAAGTAGAGCTTCAACATGCAACAAGAAGAAATGGGAGTGAGACAAAACTTTTTTTTGAGCATTCAATTAATTGAAAATAACGATTAAACTGAAACGGGCTGTTTTTCAGCTGATCCAAATTTTAGTACCACATGCCTTTTAAAAGGCCAAATCTGTGCAAAGATGTGGATTCATTGTCATTTTGTGTCAGGTAGTCACACATTGTGATGGCAAAGGCAAAAAAACTCTCCCTTTTTCAATGTGGTCGGGTTGTTGAACTGCATAAGCAGGGTCTCTCACAGCGCGCCATCGCTGCTGAGGTGGGACGCAGTAAGACAGTCATTTGGAATTTCTTAAATGATCCTGAGGGTTATGGAACAAAAGGTCAAGTGGAAGACCCAACAAAATTTTATCAGCACTGAGCCGGAGGATCCAATTGGCTGTCCGTCAAGACACTGGACGATCCTCGACCCAAATTAAGGCCCTTACTGGTGCTGACTGCAGCCCCATAACCATCAGACGGCATCTGAGACTGAAGGGCTTCAAAAACAAAAAAAAGTCTTCAAAGACCTCGTCTCCTTGAACGCCACAGAACTGCTCGTTTGCAGCACCAAACATGGGACATTCAAAGGTGGTAGAAAGTTTTATTCTCTGATGAGAAAAAATGTAACCTTGATGGTCCTGATGGTTTCCAACGTTAGTGGCATGACAAGCAGTGCAGTTTTGCAGCAGCTGGAGAGCCTCAGGTTGGCCATCCCTGGCCTACAGAAAAAATCTGCTGCCGAATTTGTGGCCGATATCCAAGGCTGACCCTCAGATTTCTGCTGTGGATTTGGGTTACAAGTGCCCTGGTGCCTGCATGCGGATTACTACCATTCAGTGAGGCTAACCTGTCTGTATGGAAGCTGCATCGACAAATCAAATGTCAGTGTCTGTTCCCAATTTACACGGATTTCAGTACAGAATATACTAAAATTCTTAGTAAATTTCTGCCATACGAACATACCCTTAGGGCACATGACCGTATGGCTTTTTCAGTGTTTTGCGGGCTGTTTTTAACGGATCAGTTTTTCCGTTTCAGTAGCGTTTCTGGTTCCGTCCGTTTTTCTCGTATGGCATATACATTATACAGTAATTACATAGACAAAATTGGGCTGGGCATAAAATTTCCAGTAGATGGTTCAGAAAAAACGGAACGGATACAGAAGACATACAGAGTACATGTGTTCTGTTTTTTTTTTGTTTTTTTTTGGGCGGACCCATTGACGGCCAGTATACAGAACGCAAAAAAACGTTTGTGTGCATGAGCCCTTAGTGCTACTTTATAGAGGAGCAAAGATTGAGGTTGTAGTGACACAGGGAACTGCAGCCAGGAATAGGAGCGAATAGGGAATTGCAGCCACCTCTGGGATCCAACCCTACCCCATATGACGGCCACATGTAGAGGTGTTGACGACACATACATGTTTCAATAGGAGCATGGAATGACTGTCAAATGATTCCCATTTTTCCTGAATGGTGGTTGTCATAAGGGTGAGCAGCGTACACACTACCCATATAAATGGTGCCTGCACGGTGAAAGCGCTGGAAGAGTGGGCCTAGATAGAGAAGCTGGTGGAGGCTCTGGGGCCTTCCCTAATTGATCATGCTGTATGGCACCTCTACAGCTTAACAGATAGCAGATAACATCTAGACCACGTGCTTATCAGGGTGTGTCAGCACTGTACATCTTTCATTACTGGGCTGCAGCCTACTATTTCAAGAGGGGGAGGGAAATTCCTGTCATTCCAGGGACATGAAAGTTTCACCCTCTCTCGGCTATGTCAGGTCACAGGGCTCGTGGGTCACAGATGGGCGTCTTCTGCTCTATATCACGTAGCTCTAAAGCTATGGCTAGATTGAAAAAATGCATTACTGGAAGGGGAGTGCTCATGTGCAGATATTACTACTCACTGGAGAGTTGGAGAGAGTTTGCCCTTTTCCCCGCTAAACCCAAAAGTTGGCATTCATATAGAGTTTCTCTGTGTTGAGAGAAACTCTAAAATAACAAAAGGGTTGATTATTTATATATATAATACTGCCATACATGTACAGAGAATTTCACACACATTGGCAGTAGAATCTAAAACCTACTATATATTATCATATAATCATATATATATATATATATATATATATATATATATATATATTCCATGCTAAACTGGAAGATCAGGAAGGTAGTTTAAAAAAATAAAAGATGTAAAAACCAGTGGACTTGTGCAAATTGCGAATGGTCGGCCATAATTTGCTTACCATGCCATGCATGTCTAGTTTTAGATGACAGCAGGCTAACCAATTCAGCATACGGGTACCTGCAGACGGGTGCGGAAAATCTACATATAATCTACACATAATCTGCAATGTGTGCATGAAGCCTTCAGTCGTCAGCTGTCATGAACAGTCACACATAATTGTTGCCTGAAATGGTCCAAATTGCCCATTTGGTGAACTTTCATTTAATAGGTATAAGCCAGCTGTATCCTGCTGTGCAGGTGAATATGCCCTGCTGTTCCCGGTTATCAGCCATATGTAGGGATGCATCTGCTTGTACACTGCAGACTGATATCAGCCAGAGGGACACATTGCCTCCTGTATGGCCAAGTTTGGTTGTTCCTCTCCATGCACCATCCTCCCCACTTCTCATAATTCCTTATCGATTTCTGCATCTTATCTCCCCTGATGTGTGAACCTGCAGGCCTGCTCTGCACTTCAGACTCTGCTGCAATCTTCACTGCCCCATTTTTTCCTCCATCTCTAGCTTATTTCTATGACAGGATGTGTATTTTTCTGCTGCGGGTTATGACACCCTGTACTGACTAAGCATCAGCTATGAAACTGTCTATAAATAGGCATGAGGGTAGGAGAGGATGTGACTGTGGTCAGGGATGGAACGCCCCTTGAATTGCCAGTGGTCACCTATGCGTAGGCCTGTCCGCTTCCTGTCACCCTGTGGACAGGATACAAGTAGTCAGTGTGACCGCTTTTCAAGCCACCCACTGAGATGTCTATACTGCTGCAGTAGACCTCTGAGAAGACTAGAAAATCTGAGAAGGAAAGACACTCGGCAGATAAATTAGATCCAGGAGGCTGAGATATGGGAGGTTGTTCGTTGGGTTCTTCACAGTAAAATTCACTGTGACAGATTTTTTTTCCAAGAGGGAACATTAGTTTAATAGGTTTGCCTGTGCATTCTTATGGGGTTGTAATCCTATAGAGCCTCTTTAGCACCATAAAGGGGGTTATAAGCTTTTCTTTAGTCCCTTGTTGAAGCAGACTGGAGGCGTTTGCTGTCAGACATCACCTCTCCTTCCTGTATATGGTCACCAAGGTTCAGTATCTGTGCTTCTTTTAGGCCCCATGAACACGACCATATGTATTTTGCAGTCTGCAAATTGCACATCCGCAAAATAAATTTACAGTCCGTTTCGCATCCATATTTATTTCAGACTTATTGACTTTAAAGGGTCCGTGGTCCACATTTTGCAGACGAAAATGTGGACCAAGGACCTGAAGAAGTCGATGCAGAAGGGACACGGACCACATCCGTATTTTGTGGATCTGCGGTTTGTGGACAACAACTGACACAATCATGTGCATACGGCCTTACCTGCAGGAATAAAACTATAGACAGGTCTCAGTATGGTGCACAACCAAACTAAGCAGAGGTATTACCCACCCTACTATAACAGGCCCTTGATACTGACAGTCATTCCGGCTGTGTACTTAGATGCAGCAGTCTGCTATTACATTACAAGGTGGCTGCAGGAGGCGAGAAACGGTGAAGCACTTGGCCACAGCCTGATGTAGGTGTCTGATTACTATGATATCCTTCTTTGTGAGAAAGGAGGGCAGTCTTGTTTCTGTTGCCATCGCAGAATATCTTAGTCTAGAGATGATTTACGGGACTTGCAGGTCATTGTTGGATTACTTGTGCTTCTGAAGGGAGTGTCTCCTACTATGACATTACAGTAGGGAATTGATATGTACGTTATTTCCTAGCATAATCCTTAAAGGAACCTGACATGGTGAAATGCAGTGCAATCTGCAGGCAGCTTGTTAGGGTTCATCTTCACTATGGTGCCCAAGGATCACAGTGTAGCATAGAAAGGAATGGGGTTGCAGTGCTAAGTAAAAGGTATCCGGACATTTAGCTGATCCAGCCCTTCAAGGTGTTGTGTGTGTTCAACAGTGAATTTTCTGGTGACAGGCTGTCTTTCAATATCCATTTTATTCATATTATGTTGTTTGTGTTGATTAATTTCTAAAGATATATTTTTAGCAGTCGGAGCTGTTTTTCTGATATAAAGCTGCAAATCCTCTGCATCCTCCCACACTTCAAAGACATACTGATAGGGACCTTAGATTGTGAGCCCCATTGGGGACAGTTGGATGCTAATGTCTGTAGAGCGCTGCGGAATATAGTAGCGCTATATAAGTGCATAAAATAAATAGACACAGATTAAAACATTCTTGCAGTCTGTCACCACCAGGGGGAGCTTACTGCATACTGTGTTATTATTGAGTTCTATGGACATGCAGGTAACTCCTACGCTCCCTCTAGTGGCGACTGATTCCCTGCTTATAACCTGACCACTTCCACATAGTTGCAGCACCCTTTCTGAACCAACTCATTCCCTTTCTTTGTGAAAATGTACAAGTACCTTAAGACTGTATTCCATATAGCGATCATGCAGGTGATTGTTCGGAGGGAGGCGCTCCTTCCCAGCAGTTGTCTACTCACTATTACATGCTGCAATCTCCTCCCCTGTATGGGAAGGAGCAATCGTTATGCCATCGCTCATCTTCATACTGACTCGTTGTTTACCGCCAACAGATCCTGATTAGACGGTATGATCTGCTGCCGGCAAACAATGATTTTTAAACCTGTTGAAAGATTCTGATTGTCCGATGAATTGGCGGCTGTATTACACTGCCAGATCATTGCTAACGAGCAATCATACAAACACTTAATAAAGATGATCTGGCAGACAATCTGCCAGTTTAATCCACCCTTTAGTTCTGTTCAGTCCAGACAATGCGGGGACGGATCACATACAGCTGCATTGTGAATGACCCAGCGTTTCAGTTGCTTGCCATGTCAGTTTAACACTTTAGGTACAAGAGGGAAGGTCCTCCAACCTCTCCAGTGTTTAGGATATAATCTTTTTTTTTACAGAAATAAGCAGTTTGTCTTTGTCCTTTTCTTATTCCAGGCATTACCCCAAGCAGTCCTTCACTATGGTGGCTGATACTCCAGAAAACCTCCGCTTGAAGCAGCAGAGTGAGCTGCAGAGTCAGGTAAGATTCCCCCGCGGTCTCCCATGTATCATGTCTGTACTTGTACATTGTGTCACGTTTCTGTGCCTGCCTGAATACCCTCTGGGTGGTGATTTAAAACGCGCTGTCATATTTGACCATAACAGTTTTATAGTATCCCTGCAGTTACATGTAACTGCTATAAATGAACGATCAGACAGTCTATAAAGTTTTAGTTTTTTTTCACTTTTTTTTTTTTCACAATTGTTGGAAGAATTTCTTGACACTAAGGGGGCATTTACACGACCATATCTGTATTGCGGTCCGCAAATTTCCAGATCTGAAAAACATGCATATGTTCTCCTTCTGCAGGTCCTGCACTATGTACCAAATGCCTAGTCTTGTTTGCTAAACCGACAAAAATAAGACATGTTCTATTATTTTTTTGCGGGGCTGCAGAACAAACATGTGGATGCGGACAGCTCACTGTCTGCATCTTTTACGGCCCCGTTGAAATTAATGGGTCCACGTCCAATCCACAAAACACGCAGATCAGACGCGGACTGAAAATACGGTCATGTGAATGGACCCTAAGCCTGTCACATGGTGACTTGTTGCCGCTACCCCCCAGCAATCAAATGTAAACTGTGGGGGAACCCAGAAGCATGTTCAGTTTCTCTGCAGCACCACCACAGATGAAATGAAGTTCTCAGTTTAATCAAGGGTCTATCCATGGATGTACCAGATCCTCCAGAGCACTAGACCGCCCCCCACACCTTCCTCTATTAACTTAGAATTCCCTCATAGGGTGGTCTTTAAACTAGAGTGTGTCTCTCACTGCAGTGCACGGACATGTTGCATAGAATACTTTCCTACTCATTTACACAATTGATTGTCCAAAGTTGTCTGGACTCTTCTGGTCCAAATGTGTTGAGGGCAAATATATGAAGTGTATTGGAAGTTATTGAAGCAGTCCAGTGTCTCCATAAAGTAAAGAAATAGAGAGTGTCGGCAAGTCTTCTTATGCACTCTTTCCTGTAAATTAGGATTTTTTTTTTTATATTGACAAAAATTTACAATATTAGAGGGAAAGGATAAGTTTAAGGAAAACTGTACAATAGAAAGGAGGCTCTAGTACCTGTTAGGCCTGTAGGCAGTTGGACTGCCAACAAATAGACACTTACCTACCTTGTATCCATAGGATAGGGGATAATTGCTGTCAGTGGGTAAACGCCCTTAAAGGGCTTCTGTCAGCCCACTAAACCGTTTTTTTTTTTTTTTTTTTTTTTGGTTAATAATAATCCCTACATTGCGAGCTCCCTATACATAAGCTAAATATTCATTTCTGTTCAGTAGATTTTGTTAAAAAGCAATTTTTATAATATGTAAATTACCTTGCTACCAGCAAGTAGGGCGGCTACTTCCTGGTAGCAGCCGCATCCTCCTCTCATAATGACGCCCCCTCCGCTGTGTGAGTGACAGGGCCAGGGAACGGGATCCTTCTCTGCTGGCCCTGTTTGAATTCAAAATACCGCGCCTGCGCATTGAGGATGGAGCGGCCGCCTCTCAGTGCGCCTGCGCCGATTAAAGACAGGTACGGCGCAGGTGCGATATTTTGAATTCAAACAGGGCCAGCAGAGAACGATCCCGTTCCCTGGCCCTGTCACTCACACAGCGGAGGGGGCGTCATTATGAGAGGAGGATGCGGCTGCTACCAGGAAGTAGCCGCCCTACTTGCTGGTAGCAAGGTAATTTTACATATTCTAAAAATTGCTTTTTAATAAAATCTACTGAACAAAAATGAATATTTAGCTTATGTATAGGGAGCTCGCAGTGTAAGGATTATTATTAACCAAAAAAAAACTAAACGGTTTAGTGGGCTGACAGAAGCCCTTTAAGGCATTTATAATGACAGCATTGTACATAACTGAAGCAGCCCCCTGTAATCTGCACAGCACTGGCACATAGATTGGGGGTCTTAAATAGATTGTCATTAGAACAGAAAATTTGCTTTTATTCCCCAGAAACAGCACCAGTCTAGCCCATTGACTTTATTTGGTATTGCAGCTCAGCCCTATTCAGTTAAAGGGGGTGTGCAGTTAAAGATATTCGTGACCTATCATCAGGATGGGTCATCCATATAAGATTGGCAGAGGCCTGACACCCATCACTTGAATGGGATGAGCAGTTGTAGTTATACTGCCCCAACTCTACAAGCGAGACGACGCACAGGTAATTTTGAAGCGCATGAGCGTCGCTACTTCTTCATACAGCTGATCAGCGGGGATGTCCTGAGGATAGGTTATAAATATCTCTGACTACAAAATGCCTTTAAAACAGTTGCAATACCAGACATGCCCACGGACAAGAGTGGTGCCGTTTATGGAAAAACAAAAAAACGACCTTGTCGTGTCAACCTGTAACTTTTTGGAACAACCCACATTCCTTGTATCTATCACTCTGGTTTACATCACCCTCCTGCTGCTTGACATTTGAGTGAGCGAGCAGTGAATTAGAACTGCCCGCTATAACAAAGTCTGCAAGGAGTGCCACAGGTTATGGGTTGTCTATAGGTCTCATACATGTGAGTGAGTGATGCAGATTGTGTCAGGCACTGTTTAGGGAAAAACTGATGATTTTGCACTCTAGTTTAATCAGTTTTGTCTGCGATAGTGTTCAGTTTTTTTTTTGTTTTTTTTTCTGTGCGGTTGAAATCAGTTTTGATGTGTTTTTCATGCTTGTAAAGAAAAACTGAAAAATAACAATCTACTTCTCCAGCAACCATCAGTGAAAAGTACATTGTATCCGGATGCCTTCCGTTTTTCATGCAAGCCCCATTTACTTCTATGGAACCAGGGCTGTGTGAAAAAATTCACAATAAGTGATCCCCCAAGATACAATGGCTTTAGGATACAATGTTTTCCACATACAATGGTCTTTTCTCAACCATCGTAAGTTGAAACCAGACACATACAATGTCTCAGACTCAGATCCAACCAAGGAAGGCCACTTCTCTGGTAAGGCTACTTTCACACTAGCGTTTTTTGCGGATCCGTCACGAATCAGCAAAAACACTTCCGTTACAATAATACAACCGCATGCATCGGTCACAAACAGATCCGGTTGTATTATGTCTTATATAGCCATTACGTATCAGTCTTGAACACCATTGAAAGTCAATGGGGGACGGATCCGTTTTCTATTGTGTCCGATTGTGTCAGTGAAAATGGATTAGTCCCTATAGACTTACATTATGTGTCAGGACGGATCCATTTAGCTCACTTTCATCAGACACACATCAAAACGCTGAAGGCAGCGTTTTGGTGTCCGTCTCCAAAGCAGAATGGTGACAGATCGGCGGCAAACTGATGCATTCTGAGCGGATCCTTTTCAGAATGCATTAGGGCAAAACTGATCCGTTTTGGACCGCTTGTGAGATCCCTGAACGGATCTCACAAACTGAAATCCAAAACGCTACCGTGAAAGTAGACTAAATTAGCCTATTAGTTGCTAGTTAGCAGCTAATCCTGACTGTTATATGTAAGGACTTGTTTTATCTGTCCTAGTTATCTGCTTATTTTTCTTAAATCTTCATTTTCTCTTATCTTGGATGACATTTTGGGGCTTTGGAACCAATTACTCAACTTACAATGGTCTCGGCATACAATGGTCGTCCTGGAACCAATTAATATTGTAACTTGAGGGACCACTGTATAGAACGTGCTGCGATTTTTCCTAAACGCAAAGATAATGCGTGCAAAACTACGCTCATGTACACAGACCCATTAAAATGAACGGAAATGATGGAAAACTAGCTCGTGTGAAAGAGCCCTAAATGTTGTTACTGGGCAGAAAAGTCTCTTCTGAAAGGAGATTTCAAAAATGACTTGGGTTATGAGGACTGAATGTATCCAGCATTATGGGGGTTAAATGCTTTTCTTGTTGTCATGGTAGCTGTGTCCAAGGAAACGGAGCTGTAATTCAAACACTCTCCCCAGGTTGTCACTATATAAATGGAATTAAATAATTTGACATTTTCTACGATCCTACTTGTCTGGTGTTGCTGTTATGTTTTCCCCTCCATAAGTTTTACAATCACATAGATGAGCAGATTTGTAGGCGGTCGGGCTGAACTAATGGCTCAGAAGATCACATATTTTCGACGACCCCATATGAATGGAGGGCGGCTGTGCATGTGCAGTACGTCCTCCGTTCATTTCCCTGCTCCGTTCTCATTGTAGGTGTAGGTCCCAGAGGTGGGACCCGCACCTGTCAGACAATGGGGGCATATCCTAGCGATATGCCCCCATTGAGATGGTAAGCTGGTCATACACTTTAGATGTATGTCTGCAAATCTACCAATTTTGGCAAGACTGGGCAACCAACTTATGTAGTAGGATCTCCTGATGCTTCCTAAGTGGTAGATATCAGGGGAGAGAAGGTTTGATTATCTTGAATTTCAACATGCCCCAAACTTTTGTTCTTGAAGGCGGGTGAGCTACTGCAAGAGGTGTCCGGCAGTGGCTTACACCCCTGTCCCCATGCAAGCTCAGCCAAGCATGTATGGGCTAGTCAGGATAGCTGTCAGCTGTACAACAGCTCTAGGCTCTCTCCCCCCAATTAACATGCATACTCGGCTGATTGTGCATGCATTCTGAATAGGGCGAGGGGTGAAGGTCGTGGCAATAATCCTCTGTCTATGTACTCTTCTATAGTAGCTTATCTCCCGGAGAACAAAAGGATCTGCAAATGCTTATGGGGTTGGTACATTTTTAGAAGTATTTTTTTTTTTAAAGAAAATAATTTGGTGTTCTCTTCTTTTTAGATTCGTTACAAGGAAGACTTTGAAAAGAATAAAGGCAAGGGGTTTAGTGTGGTGGCCGATACTCCTGAGCTGCAGAGAATTAAGAAGACACAGGACCAGATCAGTAATGTGAGTACAGAGTGGCCCTCACCTGGTGCTCTTAGGCTCGGAGTGAAGTGTACTCGTGGTGAGGCTAACTTTACCAGAGCCCTAACAGTTATCCTATTTCAGGTGGGTCCAGTCACTCTCCAATGGGTTAGTAGTGCTAATACAGTTAATATACATTCTGCCAAACAGTGCACATGTTCATAGCACTCTGCCATAGCAGACACTGTTGGGTCATAGTAGGTTTTCCTGTGCTCAGAAAGCTAAATTGGTTTGTCGATGGAAAATGTTGTGGGACCAGACATGAGAGCTGGGGCAACCCTAAAACTGCTTTCTTCTTGTAGATTAAATATCATGAAGAGTTTGAGAAGAGCCGGATGGGAGGTGTGTCCATTGATTCTGGTGAAATGGAGCGCAGAGGCTCAGACGATGTTGCCAATTACCGCCGACCCCCCTCAGAGAGCATGCAGTCCCATCAGCCCCCGGCCAGTAGCTCAGGTAATCGAATTATAAGCGTATTCGCCCATTCATTGGTTATGTCCTTGAAAAGTCTTCAAGGAATGATTCAGATACTCATCATCCTGTGAATGAGCTCTACCGCCATAAAACCTTTTGTTCTATTATGTGGGTTGATCGTGGATTAAATAAGCTAGTTGGTGTTTACATGCAGTATGTTCTCTGAAGAAGACAGAAAATTGGAAGCATTGCAGAACATAATAGACCCATATGTTGGTCTTGACCTCTGGATGTTTGGGTTTGTCTTGTGACCAGATTGGATATAGATCTATCACATAAGTACATGCCACCATATTGCCGCCACATCGGGGGCTCAGAGCTTGTGGTGTTTGCAGTAAACATGGCCTTGATGTATTGTTATTGGGCGCATATTGTGAAAGGATGGCTGCTGACAGCTATTAACGGGTCATTTTTACGAGGTCCTATATCACCAGATGACTGTGTGGATCAATTCTTTCTTGCTAGCAGTCATAGTAGGTCAGTACAGCGGCTATTAGGTTTGGTACAATGAATGCTTTTCAGGATCAAAATAGTCTATGCATGTATGAACATTGTGATTAGAGTTGTTGCGATACCAAATTTTTGATTCGGTTGCGATACTCTCTACCATTCGATACCACGTGAAAAAAATAAAACGCCAAAAAAGCCACGTGCATTCCGCATTAAAAAAAATGGCGAATTGCGCATTTTTTATTTATTAATTTTTTTTGTTCCGGTGTTCACCACATAGATTTTTTTGGGACGTGGCAATATGTTTATTTATTTATATTTTATATGTTAAATTGAAAAAGGGGGTGATTTATACTTAATATTTTGGTGTTTTTTATTTTAAACTTTTTATTTTTTGTTTTTATTTAATAACTATTCCCCCCCTTAGGGGCTAGAACCTGGGATCTTTTAATCCCTTGTCCTATTCACCCTGATAGAGCTCTATTAGGGTCAATAGGATCTCACACATCTCCCTGCCGCTCTGTGCATAGTGCACACAGCTTCAGGGATGTTACCATGGCAGCCAGGGCTTCAGTAGCTGGGGCTCTGGGGCTTCGATCAGAAACTGCCACTGCCACCATTGAGAAGGGGAGGGGACCCTGTGGCCACTGCCACCAATGATTTTAATACTGGGGGGGGGGGGGGCGCTTTAACCCCTTAGGTGCTGCAGGTGCCTCCTGTATTAAAAGTTAAAGACCACCTTTCATGGGTCCGGACTTTAAGTTAGCAGGCTACATAGAGCGGCCCCCAGGGATCTCCCTGCACTTACTATTTTTCCAGGTCAGTATTTACCATGCAGTGGCCATCAGAAGTCAAACATACAACCAGCCACAGTGCTAGTGTCCAGGATTATAGAAGGGTCTCTTTTAGTACTTGAATTGGGTTAAGCCGCAATACCAGATACAGCCCATGCACAAGAGTGGCGCTGCTTCTGTAAACAAAGCAGAGAGGATGCCGAGGCAGCTCTTTAGCTTAAAGAGGACCTTTCATCAGTCCAAACATTGTGAACTAAGTATGACATATACAGCGGCGCCCAGGGATCTCACTGCACTTACTATTATCCCTTGGTGCCACTCTGTTCTCCCGTTATGTCCTCCGGTATGTTCGGGGACTTGGTTATAGTAGGCGGAGACTTGGGGAACTTGGTTATAGTAGGCGGAGTCTGCCCTTGTTCTGCTGGGTGTCTCCTTCTCCTAGGCTGTAGCGCTGGCCAATCGCAGCGCAGAGCTCACAGCCCGGGAGAGCCTGGGAGAGGAACAGTTTTCCTGGATTATGGTTTTAAGCGGCCCGTGTGTCTTCTGTTCTTCTAGGTTTTAGAGTCTGCATTTATTTTTACAGAAGCAGCGCCACTCTTGTGCATGGGCTGTATCTGGTATTGCGGCTTAACCCAATTCAATTATAAAATAAAAAAAATAAAAAAGAGACCCTTCTATAATCCTGGACATTAGCACTGTGGCTGGTTGTATGTTTGACTTCTGGTGGCCAATGCATGGTAAATACATGGACGGGCTGAATCAGCCAGATTGAGAACTGCTCAGTGTCACTGTTCTCTGGCTAATAAAAATGGTCCTGTGTAAGGGGAGCCATCACGGCGAGGGTGTTATAAGGCACATAGAATGAGATTACGCCTGCATATTCTGCCAGTTGCTTGTAGTTTCCCAGCAGCTGCACATATATACCAGGAGTCTTGGTTTGTCTCAAATGATAAACATTTTAATTTATGTTCTATGTTTTTTTGTCTACTAGCTTATCAACATCAAAGACAACAACAACCGCCGCCGCCGCAGCAACAGCAGCAGCCCAAATACGGTTACCATGAGCCAGCAGCACCTGTGGCTACTCAGCATAGCGCCTCAGCAGGAGGGGTGAGCTCACTTTGTCATTGATACTATTGCCATTGAGTATTGCCATTCTGTATGTAGATTTGGTGGGAAATAATAGGTCATTGGAAAGTGCTGGCATCACGTATTTCCTGTGAGATCTCAGCCTTCAGTTTGGTTTCCTCAATTGTATTATTCTTTGCTTCACTGTAGTTAAAGTGGTTCTCCGGGAATTACAAAAATAAAATTACTGAAAATACTTAAATATTACTTTATTATAAGTATGTTTACAAATACAGTCATGTGAAAAAATTAGGACACCCTTTGAAAGCATGTGGTTTTTTGTAACATTTTTAATAAAAGGTTATTTCATCTCCGTTTCAACAATACAGAGAGATTAAAGTAATCCAACTAAACAAAGAAAACTGAAGAAAAGTCTTTTCAAGATCTTCTGTAAATGTCATTCTACAAAAATGCCTATTCTAACTGAGGAAAAAGATAGGACACCCTTGCCCCTAATAGCGAGTGTTACCTCCTTTGGCTGAAATAACTGCAGTGAGACGGTTCTTGTAGCCATCTACCAGTCTTCGACATCGGTCTGAGGAAATTTTACCCCACTCCTCAATGCAGAACTTTTTCAGCTGTGAGATGTTTGAGGGGTTTCTTGCACGTACAGCCCTTTTCAAGTCACCCCACAGCATCTCAATGGGATTCAAATCTGGACTTTGACTTGGCCATTCCAGGACTCTCCATTTCTTCTTTTTCAGCCAATCTTTGGTTGATTTACTAGTATGTTTTGGGTCATTGTCATGTTGCATGGTCCAGTTCCGCTTCAGCTTTAATTTTCTAACTGATGGTCTCACATGTTCTTCAAGCACCTTCTGATACACAGTAGAATTCATCGTGGATTCTATGATGGTGAGCTGACCAGGTCCTGCTGCAGCAAAGCAGCCCCAAACCATGACACTTCCACCTCCATGCTTCACAGTTGGTATGAGGTTCTTTTCTTGGAATGCTGTGTTTGGTTTACGCCAAACATGTCCTCTGCTGTTGTGTCCAAATAATTCAATTTTGGACTCATCTGTCCAAAGAACATTATTCCAGAAGTCCTGGTCTTTGTCAACTTTATCTCTGGCAAATGTCAGTCTGGCCTCGATGTTTCTCTTGGAAAGCAAAGGTTTCCTCCTTGCACACCTCCCATGCAAGTTAAACTTGTACAGTCTCTTTCTGATTGTAGAGGCATGTACTTCTACATCAACAGTAGCCAGAGCCTGCTGTAGTTCTCGAGATGACACTTTAGGGTTTTTGGAGACCTCTTTTAGCATCTTGCAGTCTGCTCTTGGGGTGAACTCGCTGGGGCGACCAGTCCTGGGCATGTTGGCAGTTGTTTTGAAAGCCCTCCACTTGTAGACTATCTTCCGGACAGTGGAATGGCTGATTTCAAAATCTTTTGAGATCTTTTTAAATCCCTTCCCAGACTCATAGGCTGCTACAATCTTTTTTCTGAAGTCCTCTGACAGCTCTTTTGCTCTCACCATGGTGCTCACTCTCACTTCAACAGTCAGGAGCACACCAAACTAAATGTCTGAGGTTTAAATAGGGCAAGCCTCATTCAACATGCAGAGTAACGATCTACTAATTATGTGCACCTGGTGTGATATACCTGTGTGAGATCTGAGCCAATTTAAGAGGGAATACATGTGAGGGTGTCCTATCTTTTTCCTCAGTTAGAATAGGCATTTTTGTAGAATGACATTTACAGAAGATCTTGAAAAGACTTTTCTTCAGTTTTCTTTGTTTAGTTGGATTACTTTAATCTCTCTGTATTGTTGAAACGGAGATGAAATAACCTTTTATTAAAAATGTTACAAAAAACCACATGCTTTCAAAGGGTGTCCTAATTTTTTCACATGACTGTACATTTCATTAGTTTATTTCTTGTTTTGCCAAGGGAGCAATCATCAGGAAAAATAAAATGGCCACATCCTAGTAGTGCACACAAAACCTGTCCTAATCACACAGGAGGACAAGTTACTTCACACCATTGAGCTAAACTGCCTCATCATCCTCTCTGCTCTGCTTGTCAGGAATTATGATTCTAATAAGCTCTTCAGCAGCAGCCCTTGTATGCAGTCTCCATTACCACAGCCCCACTCCTGTCCTGTCCATCCTTTCACTACTTCATGTCTCCTCATGATCTCCTTTCCTACAGATATTCAGCTGAAGATCTTATCAGCTGTATTCAGGGCCATAATCCCTGACAAACAAAGCAGAGAGGATGCCGAGGCAGCTCTTTAGCTTAAAGAGGACCTTTCATCAGTCCAAACATTGTGAACTAAGTATGACATATACAGCGGCGCCCAGGGATCTCACTGCACTTACTATTATCCCTTGGTGCCACTCCGTTCTCCCGTTATGTCCTCCGGTATGTTCGGGGACTTGGTTATAGTAGGCGGAGACTTAGGACTCTTGGTTATAGTAGGCGGAGACTTGGGGAACTTGGTTATAGTAGGCAGAGTCTGCCCTTGTTCTGCTGGGCGTCTCCTTCTCCTAGGCTGTAGCGCTGGCCAATCGCAGCGCAGAGCTCACAGCCTGGGAGAGGTTTTTTCTCCCAGGCTGTGAGCTCTGCGATGCGATTGGCCAGTGCTACAGCGCCCTAGGCCCAGCAGAACAAGGGCAGTCTCTTCCTACTATAACCAAGTCCCCGAACATACCGGAGGACATAACGGAAGAACGGAGCTGCGCCCAGGGATAATAGTAAGTGCAGTGAGATCCCTGGGCGCAGCTGTATATGTCATGATACTTAGTTCACAATGTTTGGACCAATGAAAGGTCCTCTTTAATGTTGTGAACTGAAGTTAGGACGGGCTCACATCACCATTTAGTTTTCCGTTCTTCTGATTCATCAGAACAACAGAAAAATGGACCCTGTATTTTAAGCATCCCAGGGCTCTAGACAGAAAAAAAATCAAGGAGCCATTGGCTCCTAACCTGAAAAATGTAGTCGCCAAATTTAAATTTTTTGTTGCCAAATTTAAAATACATATAATTACGGTATAATAAAAAGAAATATATACATGTCTTACCTAGGGTTGTCACGATACCATAAAGTATTGTGATACTCGATACCACGTGAAAAAAAATAAAACACCAAAAAAGCCGCGTGCATTCCACATTATATGGAAAGTCTGGACCATAATACAACAGTCCGATCCTAATTTTTGTCGGGACAAGGTGACCAAAAAATGGCAAATTGCACTTTTTGTTTTTTCTGTTACGGCGTTCACCGCATAGGAGATATTTTTAAATATTTTAATAGTTTGCACTTTTTTGGGTATGGCGATATAAAATATATAAACAATAAATAAATATTACATATGTAAAATTGGGAAAGGGGGTGATTTAAACTTTAATATTTAGGTGTTTTTTTATTTTATTTTTTTAACCTTTTTATTTTATTTTTTACTAGGGGCTTTTCCTGGGATCTCTTCATCCCTTTTCCTATTCACCCTTTATTCTACTTTATATTACTGGGGTTTGGGGGGGGGGGGGGGGGGGGGGGGCGGCTATGCGCCACCAATGAATATAGTTTATGCCTGATTAAAACCGCAGGCTGCTGGTGCCGGCCATATCCCATACCCGGCTTCTATGACTGCGCGCTGCGATCCGCCGCAATTAATCCCTCAGGTGCCGGCTTAATAATAGGGGCGGATCGCAGTGTGCCGTCATAGAGGCTGGGTGCCGGGTATGGGATATGGCCAACACCAGCAGCTTGCGTTTGTATTCAGGCATAAACTATATTCATTGGTGGCGCAGTGGCCACAGCCCCTCCCCTCCTCCTCCCTGCTATCAGTCCATTGGTGGCAGCGGCGGTACAGGGGGGAGGCACTGCCTCCTTCTCCCCTGTGCTGCTGAGGAGAACATGGCACGCGCTGACAGCAGCGCGTGCCATGTCAGTTTAACTTGTGTGTTAAAGAGGCAGAGCAGCGGAGGGTCTAGGCGCAAATGGCGACAAGACTACAAAGTCTTGTCGCCATTTTGCAATTCTAAGTCGCATTGGCGACCATTTTGGTCGCCATCTGGAGCCCTGCATTCCTTATGCTCAGTTATGCACATTTGGCATCCATTTTAGCAATTCCCATCTGAGATCCGTTATTTTAGACGGAAAAATAAGTCCTGAATGTAGGACTTTTTCTCGTCTAAAATAAGACAGAAATGGCTAAAACAGATGCAAAATGTGCATAACTGAGCATAACGGATGCTCAAACTACAGGATCTGTTTCTTTTTTTATTTTTCTGTTCTTCTGACTGATCAGAAGAACAGAAAACTAAATGTTGATGTAAACCCAGCCTAACTTGTCCTGCTGTGTGATTAGGAAAGGTTCTGTGTGTACTAATAGGACGGCGGCCATTCTATTTCCCCTGATGATTGCTACCCACACAAAACAAACCACTATAAGTAATGAAATGTATTTGGGAATATATTTATAATAAAGTAATATTTAAGTATTTTCAGTTATTGAATTCCCGGAGAACCCCTTTGACTATAGTGAAGCAGAGAATAATACAATTGAGGAAGCCAAACTAAAGGTTTTATTTTTTCTTGGACCACAAATTACTCATCCGAGTAGCATGGTCCTATTTATTATGATCCTTAGTGATGCCAACTCCTGTACAAATAGCATACTATACAGAATCTATCAGATTACAATTGATCAGGAGCGTTGTTAGGGTCTCAAAAGATCCGGCGCCCAAGCACCAATGCATATGGCCCAATTCTCTAAGTTGAACATTCCCCCCCCCCCCTGCAAACACTAGCACTGAAGATATTTTACTGTACTTGCTATACAGCAGCACATACCTCTCACATCCAGGGCCTCCCAGGTGACGTCTCCTCTGATGTACATCTTCTCTGTCATCATCTTCTCCATTCGGATCTTAGCTTCCTTACTTTTCTGTACCCCCAAATACTATCCTCAAGAAAAATGAGTGCCCCCCATAGTAACGGTACTCCTCATAGTCCCACCAATAGTAATTCCCTTCTAGAATGCTCTTATTAGTAATACTGGACCCAACAGTAATAATGCTCCACAAGACTGCCTCCATTAGTAGAAGAGCCCTCCAGTATGAATAATACCCTCACAGATACTCCAGTAGAAATAATGCCCCCTATTGTTCCCCCAGTGGTAATAAAGCTCTCTACAGACCCCTCAGTAGTAATAAGGCCCCCATAGTGCTCTTATTAGAAATAAAGCGGATCCCTCCTATAGAGCCCCTAGTAGTAATAAGAACGCCTTATGTTCCCTGAATTTAAAATCCCCCCACAGTGCCCCTAGTATTTATACTGCCCCCTACTGTTATAATGCTCACCCTGAAGCGCCCCAAGTATTTATAATGCCGCCTGCAGTGCCCCCTGTAGTTATATTGCCCCCTACTGTTATAATGCTCGCCCTGAAGCGCCCCAAATATTTATAATACCACCTGCAGTGCCCACTGTAGTTATATTCCTCTGTTTAGTGTCCTCAGAAATTCTAATTCCTCAGCACCTCCGCCATACAGTCCCATGTAAATAACACTATTTCCCTCCCTCAGTCATAGAGTCCCATATGAATACCATCACACCATCTATCCAGCCCCCTCCAATATTCAGTCCCATGTAAATAACATCACCTCCTCAATATTCAGTCCCATATAAATAACATCACTCCCTCCCCCAGCCACCTCCAACATGCAGTCCCATGTAAATAACATTACCCCTTAACATTCAATACCATGTAAATAATATCACTGTCTTACTACAGTTGCCTTCAACATGCAGTCCCATATAAATAACATCACCCTACCCCAGCTACTTCCAAATTTCAGTCCCATGTAATTAACGTCACTCCACCTCACTGTTCCATGTAAATAACTTCCCTCCCTTCAGCCCTAACATACAGTCCCAGTTAAAGAGGACCTTTCACTAGAATAAAAAATCTAAACTAAGCATACAGACATGGAGAGCGGCGCCCAGGGATCTCCCTGCACTTACTATTATCCCTGGGCGCCGCTCTGTTCTCCCGGTATAGGCTCTGGTATCTTCATATGTTCGGCTCAACTGGGTGGAGTCTGCCGGCGTCTTTCTCCCAGGCTGTAACGCTGGCCAATCGCAGTGCTCAGCTCATAGCCTGACAGGTTTTTTTTTTCTCTCGGGCTATGAGCTGAACACTGCGATTGGCCAGCACTCCAGCCTGGGAGAAGGAGACGCCGGCAGGCTCCACCCAGTTGAGCCAAACATATGAAGATACCAGAGCCTATACCAGGAGAACGGAGCGCTGTCCTCTCCTGCACTCTGCTGAGCTGTCCTCTCCTGCACTGGTGACATCATCCCAGGTCCTTTTCAGCTACTGCATTTAAAACTGATCACATGACCTGTGAGGTCATCACAGGTCCTTCAGCTCTTGCAGTGCATTAGAAATGCTTATTTCCAGCACCCTCTATACACTTTGACTGATCTTGCAGCTCAGCCACATTTTATTAAAAAAAACCTGAGTTGCAATACCAGATCCAACCTAAGGACACGAGTGATGCTGTTTTTCTAATCTTGAACAACCCCTTTAAGACAAGGCAACAACGCTCCATGTGAAAAACTCATCCCTGTCATTATTGATGCAGTAATGTATGTCCATTCAATAACCGGCATCCTGGCCAGACTGGTTGCATATAGTCCTGTGTATTAATAACTTGCAAGTGCATTATGGGTAATTAAATGAGCTGCTTCCTTTTTTGATTGACAGAAGCGCTACAGAGCCGTGTATGATTACTCCGCAGCAGATGAAGACGAAGTTTCCTTCCAGGATGGTGACACTATTATCAATGTGCAGCAGATTGATGATGGATGGATGTATGGAACCGTGGAGCGCACAGGGGAGACGGGCATGCTTCCTGCCAATTACGTTGAAGCCATCTGATTGGGAGAACTCGCCTCATCTCTCTTTCTCACACAATCATGAAGCATTCCAGTGCAGCCCTGTCTCAGCTTTGGGAATGGTGGTCTCCACCTCTCCCTGCGTCAGCATTCTTTTAAACCCTCTTTGCTGCCCTCTGGCGCCAGAAGATAAAAATGACCTCTTCCTTCATCTTACACTGTAGTAACTGGAGGGAGCACATTGAGGAGATAGCTCCCACTTTTCTTCCCCCTCTGTTTTGTCTGATTGTCTATGCGCTTTGCACTGGTATCATTTTTTTTTTTTATCTTAAGGAAAGGCCTTTATTCCTAATATTCTCAGTACCGGTAATTTGTGGCCTACTTCCAGATTAATTCGTTGGAATCTACTTGCTTCGTTCAGTTTATAATGTAATCCTCAGTTAGTAACGGTTTTGTTTTTTTGTGACAAATTGTTACCATCCTATTTTTTAGTTTTTTTTATATCTGAAATTCTGATGCATAGTATGGAAAATATGGCAGGGCTGTATCTGTTCTGCTAACCGCACTTGACAAGTCATTGCATTTCCTCATTTTTTTTGTCCTTGTTCTGGTATCACATCCTTGTGCGAGTTCTTCCATATGTACTGCAGACTCCAGTGATAAGTAACAGGTGTATACACATCATCAATTTATAGCAGAAAGAACACCCTCGCTATTGAGGACAGTTTTCTTAAAGCAGTCCTTGAGGCAACCATTAATCTTTCCAGATATGTGCCATTTTATTTCAGAAAATACTATAAAATCTATATAGAGCTCAACTGATTTAGTAAACAGCTTGAAAGATTTAATTATAATATTCTACCTTTCCTTCACTCTTTCTTTCCCTCTCTTTCACATCTCAGTATATTTTATACATATATATGTATATTTTCCCATTAGGTTTTTTTGAATGTCACCTTAGAATTTAGGGCCTTAGTTAATAACAGTCGGTGAATATTAAAGGGACAATAGAAAGTCTCCATTTTCAATAACAAGTATTTCACGTGTAGGCCCTCAGCGTGTGTCTTCTCAATGGCAGCTGCCCGGGAAACAGCTGTGGTGTAGCTTACAAAGGTTTTTTTAGTGGTTGAGAACAGAGAGATAATTTTCCCCATTTCTCCAGTGCCCAGCCTCTCCCTTCCATCCCAGAGATGAGTAATGCAGGTTCTGATCACCCTTACCGATGAATGACTGAGGTAACCACGATTAGGCCTTCTTCTATATCATAGAGTTGAGTAATGCAGGTGCTGATCACCCTTACTGATAAATGACTGGGGTAACCACGATTAGCCCTTCTTCTATATCATAGGCGTTATGACCTTTGTCTCATGAAGAACTCGGGCAGTCTTCTGGTGCTGACATTCAACCAAATGCATCTTGAGCCAAATGTCTTCTGCCCTTTCCTTTGTCTGCCTTATTTGCTTCTGCTTAACCCCCTCATGCACAGGCAGGTTGTGTTGTGTTGAGGGCACATCTTCACTTGAGTCCTGGTTCTGCACATGCTCTCCTCCTCCTTGGGATACACCTCCTTCAGTAAGGAGTAGGTAGATTCCCACATGTGGTGATTTGTAATGTCCGAGACCAAGCACAACTAATTTCAATCTTCCTAAGGTCACGTTTCTGTAAAGCACAATTAGAAGAGCAAAAAAGTAACTGGAACTTAATGTGAATTCGGAGTAAGAGATGAGAAAGTCCGCAAAACTGTAAGAACACTTCATACATTCCTATACTGAGCAGCATAACATCTTTACCATCAGTTGAGGTGCCATAGGAAACATGGAAACAGGAAATTCCTGTAGAGGCATGCAGCCTCATTATACATATTATAAGCTTACTGGCAAAAGTTGGGTAGGTAGGTCCCCCCCCACCTTCCCACATCCAAAAAAAGGACCAAGAAAGAAATTCTTTACTCTTACAGGGAAGGGGTTAATATCTATTCAGTTCATTTCTAACTGGACCAAACACATTCCTCCCTTTCCATTATTCAGTGCACTTTCACTGTAACCCAGTGCGGAATAGGGGAGAACAGATAAGACACCCCTCCCAGTCACCCTCCCTCCGCAGCCTTACTGTCTTGTGTACATGTCAATCATCCTTTGTCATCATTTTTATTTTTTATAGTTTGTTATTGTTACACCCCAGCTAGGAAACCTTTGTATCAAATTGCTTGGGCCTATAATCATTTAGAAAATAAATAAATCATGCAGCTACCAAGAAAAGCTTTCTCGGTTTACTTAAATTTAAAATAAAAATATCATTTTTACCTGTGACTTTACTGTGTTTTATTTTTACAGCATTTGTTATGGATCAGCGTACTGCATTTCCCCCCCTTCTAGTCTGGATGTAAATCTTTCATTTTGCTTGTCGCATACAATCAGGTTTCAGAGACCCATTGGAACATGAAAGCATCCTCGCTGGTTGCTATGAGTCACTTCTTCATTTTTCCTCTACACAGGCATAGTGGGTATTCTGGTTAAGAAATGTTCAGCCTCACTTGACAGGAAACATGTTATCACTTACTAATAGTGATTGTTTATCTGTAATGCCACAATTTCTTGCACTCCATCGTGGTCATGTGACCTTTTCCCACTGTGGTGCTTCCCTATCCCGATGACATCATGTCTACATCTGAGGCGTGGTGATGCTTGTATGGTCTGCCCCTGTAGACACAACAATGACCTTGCCTCTGAGGGTGGTGTTCTCATTCTCCAGGACCCTGCCCTGCAGATGTGATGTCAGCAATGATGCTGTGTTTTAGGGTAGGGTTTGTCCAGCAGGGCTTCAAGCAGGCTTGGATATGTGATGTTTGAGCTAGGAGGGGAAGGAGAGACAGGAGACCTGATTCTACAGATACTCCCCATGATATTCAAACTTAAGAAAAAAAAGAGGCAGAGCTCAAATCATTAACCTTAAAAATTAACTTTTATTGAATAGTACTCGTGTTTCTCCGAAAATAAGACAGGGTCTTATATTATTTTTTTCTCCAAAAAAAGGGTTAGGGCTTATTATTGGGGTAGAGCTTATTTTGGCTCCATGAACATATTTTATATAGACACATGCCAATTACAGAACAGTCCCTGTACAGTGTTTATATTAAATATGACTATAACACCCCTCATCCATAGGAATGCACCCATATACTGCAGTACATGGGCGCTTTCCTATGGATGAGGTGGGTTATAGTCATATTTGCCACACATTTTTTTTATTCTGGTACCGTATATTGCCTCTGAGCTGTCCTTACCCAAGGGACCTAGGCAGCAATCTACGGTACCAGGGAGAGCAGATACGGCACGGGAGAGATGTAGGGAGCTCCTCCAGGCAGAAGAGAGGAGAAGGAGATCCTCCTGCTGCCTCCTTCATGTAAGTAAGAACGGCTGGCGGCAGTACAGGGCATACAGAGAAGTCGACCAACGTGAAAGTGAAGCGTGGGCTGCTGGCATAATTTAGCTTTAGTGAAGCCCCCCGCCCGTCAGGTGCTGCTTAGTGCCACAATGTATGTGTGGGCTGGCGGCTTCGCTGAAGGCTAATTCACTAAAGCCTGCGCTGCCCGCCCACAGTTTCATGGCAGCTCAGGAGCCATTAGTGAGCGCTCCTGAGTTGCTGCAGCCCGCACATTTCTCCCACCTTCCCTTTATATAAAATACGTCTGTATCTAGGGCTGCGGTCCGCAATGCACGAACACCCACCGTGGGGCAGCCGCAGCAGATCGCTGACCCATTCACTTTAACGGGTCCGCGATCCGGCCGTTCCGCAAAAAGGACATGGGGTAGAGTGCTGGTTTGCAGAGTGCGATTGCATTTGTGTTTTTGCGTTTGTATCTGTATTTCGCCATAGCAATGTGCACCTGCATAGGGTTGTGCTGACTGAACCCCCCACATTTTTTTCTAATTAATACATGAGTTATGTGACTCTATATGTACTATAGAATAAAAATACATTTTTATGGTTAATGGATTGAGCTCTGCCCCTTTTTAAAGTTTAAATACAATTATGGAGAGGGGAGTACTAACATGGTGAAGTTAGTTTAAAAAGGACTATTTGTAATATAGATACACTCAGAATTTCATCATATGACTTGTATAATGGAGTATATTGGTGTATAGCGGTTGAATGCTGGCATTCTCTTTTATTGTGTAACCAGAAAACCCCTTTTATCTCCTCACGTTTTGGCCTCTATCAGTTGTCATACATGGGACTATTTGTGTTTGTTAAAAATATTTGTAGTCAATGTGTGCACCTTCCCTCTGCTGCAGATTACACATGCAGTAAAGATGACCACTAAGTGGTTGTCAGCTTTCCTTACTGTGTAGCTGTTCTGCTTGCATTGAGACATGACATGTCTGGAGCACACACTGTGGATGTCAGCAACTTTTCCTCAACCACTAAGCTGGTGGTTTTACACACATTATATTAAGGTTATTTTTTTTTTCCATAGCAAATAAACAGTGCATACTAACATTACAAGCACATCTCCAAGCTGACTTTACACAATTGGTAGAGGAAGCATAATCTGAATGTATGCTACTGCTTCTCTGTAGTTGCTATGGTTACAATAGCATACAATAAAGTTGACCACCAGAGGGAGTACTATATTCTTGTCAGCCATTGCAGCCTTACATGTATGCAGCATGTGCATAAAGACCTCCACAGTGAAGCTACGGTCAGATGACAGAATTCACAGAGCTCTGCAGGATGGTGGCATGAACCATTTGAGGCTGTTAAATAATGGTAATGGCTAAATCATCCTGTCTATAAAACTATATGATTGGAGCATAGCCGCTGACAAGAATGCATTGTGCAAACCACAGACACATTCAGGTTTACAATATGATCCAATAGGCATAAATAATTAAACGGTAGCCGTCAGGCACGTAACTTGAAGCTTCTTGATGGTCATCAATAATAGGGCCTACCGTGGGTCATTTATTACACTGGTGTCTCCTAGTGTGGGAGAGGGGCCTGGATGAGACTGTTACCTGTAATGGCAGCCTCCGTGAACATGCATCATTTTACACTATATACTGTATATAGATGTGTGTGTGTGTGTATGTATATATATATATATATATATATATATATATATATACATATTATATAAAGCTGAGTGTATGTATGTCCGTAAAGGAATCCGCACCGTCACATTTACAATCACAATATTTTGCACAGCCGCCTCCTGTGACTCGGGAAACATCATAGACTATGTTTTGAGTGGAAATGTTGACCCCGTGCTTTACAATTATTTGACAAAAAATAAGCTTAGTAACCTAACCGCCAAACTACAAGAGCTGTTGGCAGTTAGCCTGGATATTCATCAGGTTGCATATAGCAACCAGTCACAGCTCAGTTTCTATTTTGCTACTCATCAATATGAGCTCTGATTGGCTGCTATAAGCAACAAAGGACATTCAATTGCGACACTTAGCCAACGTTGTTGTAGAGGCTGATGTGACTCGCATAACTTTAAGTGTATACTAATTCTGTGGGGTTTTATATACTGTCAATTAAAGACAATAATGCCCCGCAGTGGAGGTCTTTGTAAGGGGGAGTTTGGTTTAGGAGCAGAAGGCTGAGCAGAAAGAGCCAATTATGAAATTCCTCTGGTTTACGCTAATTGCACACCACCGTATCCACAAAATACGGATACCTTCCATGTACAGTCATTATTTCCATTTCATCATCATGATGGCCACACAGGAGGTTGACCCATGACCTCTGTAGGGGCAAGAACAGAGAAGAGGTTAAATTGCCCTCTCCCACCTCCATGTCCCTACTGAGGCCAGGGGCAGAGAAGAGTCTCCCTGCGTGTCAGGGAGATGAAGAGGAAACTATCCCTGTGCTTTTTTATTTTTACTTTATTAGGATGTCCGAGGGCGGTATCCTACCTTAGCTCCAGCGGGAGCTCCCCAGCCCGCCAGCGGCCGAGTGCTTATGCTGGGCTGGGGGGTATCGGGAGGACCCGTTCCGGTTCATCCGGAGCCTGCTCCCGGGCCGCATGATTCCTCTTCTCCCCCGGTGGGGCGGCCAGTGGAGCGTCTATTATTGAGGACGTCACTTCCGGGTCCCGGGTCATGTGACCAACCCGGAAGTCTTCATGGACTGGACGGAGCGGTATATGAAGCGGGCAAGCCATGGCAGACGCTGATCTGAGGTCTGAGTAAGTACCGGTTATTCCACTGGCACCCCCAGCATGTCGGGTCCTGAGCTGCAGGTTTCTTTGGAGCCTGATGCCCCCTTACCGCCTCCCGTAAGTTCCCCTGGTGGGGCCCCTATTACCTAAATTGCTTAATTTGCTTGGTAATCATCACGGCTTCCCTGACGGCTCTCCTCCATTTTTATTTTTGCATATCCCCAGGTTAAGGAGGCTCAGAAAAAGATTAAAAAGCCTTCCCGCTGCTCAAAAAAGTTACCTGAGGGATATGCAAAAAAGTTGTGCAAAGACTGTATTTCGGATGTAATCCGCCAAGAACAGCCCTCTCTTATGGAAAGCATCCGTTCGGTGTTTCAGGAGAAGCTGAGAGCCGCCAGGTCCAGGGTACCTGATCCACAACCTCAACCAGCTAAACGGCTGAGGATAAGAGATTTTTCTTCTTCGGATTCGGACATGGAGGATGAGGCCTCCTCCTCCAGACCGTGGGAGGAGGACGCCTCCCTTTCCGAAGGAGAAATTTTCAGAAAGTGATAGGAAATTCAATTTTTCTGCTATGGAGATGCACGGCCTATTAAAAGCAGTTCGTGCCACCATGGGGATTGAGAAGCCCCCTACAACTCATTCCATCCAGGACAAAATGTTCAGGGGGCTAAGAGTAAAAAGGGCAATGGTATTTCCCATAAATGAGAACATCAGAGACATGGTGTTGGAAGAATGGTCCAAACCGGAGAAAAGATTGGGAATATCCAAAGAATTCAAAAACCGTTTAGTCTTTGATCCATCTCAGTCTAAACTGTTTGATGAAACCCAAAAAATAGACGTCCAGGTGGCTAAAGTTAATAAGACTGCTTTGCCATTTGAAGACGCTGCTCAGCTTAAAGACACCATGGAACGCAAAGCGGACGCCCTTCTAAGAAAATCATGGGAGGCATTCATGTACGGGCTCAAAACGAAAATAGCTGCCACGTCTGTGGCCAGATCCATGTTTCTGTGGTTGAACGAATTGGAGAATCACTTAAGGAACAGAACTTCTAGGGAAGAAATCCTTCAGTCTTTACCATTACTAAAATATGCTACAGGGTTTTTAGCTGACGCCTCGGCCGAATCCATTAGATTCAGCGCCAGGGATGCGGGTTTATCTAATGCTGCTCGTTGAGCGCTATGGATGAAGTCCTAGTCTGGGGACAAAGCCTCAAAGATGAAGCCCTGTTCTATCCCCTTCTCAGGGGAATACGTATTTGGCCCTGTCTTAGACAAAATCCTAGAGAAGGCTGAGGATAAAAAAAAGGGCTTCCCAGAAGATAGACCCTATAGAAGGAACCAGTCCTTTCGTCCTTACACCAGCCAGAACAGGTCCTATAAGAGCAAGGGCAAATCAGGCTGCTGGGCCTACCCTAAAGGGTGTAAATGTAGGGGATTCCTTTTCAAACCCCAGACTAAGTCTGACGATAAGCAATGACGCCAATGTTGGGGGGGAGACTGAGAGATTTCCTCGGCCCCTGGGAGAAGATAACAAAGAATCCCTGGGCTCTGGAAATCATTCGGTCAGGATACAAAATAGAGTTCACTTCCATCCCCCCAACAAAATTCGTCATCACAAACGTAGGCTCCAGAAATTCCAGACAAAACATTCTTTCAGGAGTCCAAGAACTAGTGGAAAAAGGAGTGGTTGTTCCAGTCCCAGTTTCCCAATTAAAACAGGGATACTTTTCGACTTTATTTCTAGTAAGAAAGAAAGAAGGATCATTTCGCACGATAATAAATCTGAAGTACTTGAACAAATTTATCCTATACAGGAAATTCAAGATGGAATCCCTGAAGTCGGTAATCCCCCTGATAAATATGGGAGCAGTTATGTGCTGCTTTAAGGGATGCATATTATCATGTCCCAATCCATCCAAACCATCAAAAATTCCTGCGATTCGCAGTTCAGGACTCACACTACCGGATCCTTCACTTCCAGTTCACAGCCCTCCCATTCGGGATCTCATCCGCTCCAAGACTCTTTACAAAACTGGTAATAGAAATGGTGGCACCTATGAGACAAGAGGGACTCAACATAGTACCATACCTGGACGACTTTTTGATTATAGGCGATTCAAGGTCTCTCCTACCTTACTTAGAAACATTTTTGTCCCGTCTGGCGGAGCTGGGCTGGATAGTGAGCAGGTCGAAGTCTGTCCTGCATCCCTCCACGAGTGTGACCTTCCTAGGTGTAACCCTGGACTCGCAAAAACAAAAAACCTTTCTCTCAAACAGAAGGTAAAAAGATTGAACTGAAAAGAGTATGTTCCATAAGAGAGGCGATAAACCTCTTGGGCCTTCTAACTTCCTGCATCCCCTCAGTAGAATGGGCTCAAGCACATTACCGTGTCGTGCAGAGCTGGATTCTGAACCGGTGGAACAAAAAATGTGGCTATTTAGACCACAGGTTGCGGATCCCAAGCTCCGTGAAAATATCCCTATCCTGGTGGACAGTGGAGAAAAACTTGTCCAGGGAAGTCCCATGGAGCAGAACCCTATCTGTCACAATTCTCACGGACACCAGCAACTCCGGTTGGGGGGCAAAGGTCGAGGAGCGATACTACCAGGGCTCCTGCGGGAAAGAAATGTCCAATCAATCTTCCAACTTCAGGGAACTGTAAGCTGTCTGGAAGAGCCTGAGCTTCTAGAGAACCGCCATGTAAAGATCCTATTGGACAACATGACAACTGTCTCATACCTCAGACACCAGGGAGGTACACGCTCAAAAAGACTCCAGAGCATTGCGGAAGAAATATTCTCCTGGGCAGAGAAAGAAGTGAGGTCCATCTCGGCAGTCCACTTGAAAGGCTCTCTGAACCAGGAAGCAGACTTCCTCAGCAGACGAAAAATAGACCACTCAGAGTGGTCATTGAAACAAGAAGTGTTTGAGGCGATAACCAGGAGATGGGGCCTCCCCACGATAGACCTATTCGCCTCAAAAGAAAATGCAAAACTAAGAACATTCTGCTCGCTGAACCAAAGAGACCACCCCTGGAGAATCGATGCTCTATTACTAACTTGGAATCGGGGCTTGGCATACGCCTTTCCGCCTCTCCCCCTGATCCTGAGAATAATCCAGAAAATAATGGAAGGGAAGACGACTGTCATACTGATCACACCTTTCTGGCCAAAAAAGAGCTGGTTCCCCCTACTCCGGAAACTGGCAATAGAGGAACCCTGGAAGTTACCACCCATCCGGGACCTTCTTCACCAAGGTCCCATCCTTCACCCTCACCCAGAGTTCTTCAAGCTCAAAGCCTAGATCCTGAGGTTGTCATACTGAAACACCAAGGTCTTTCTACAATGAAATACTGTCGGAAAAAAGTGACATCAGCAATATAGCTTAAAATATGGAAAAGGTTTTGCTCATGGTCTGGAGAAACAGAACCAAACCTCAGGGAACCTAACATCCAGAAAATCCTTGACTTCCTACAGAACGGCCTGGAGATGGGGCTTACTCCCTCTGCATTGAAGGTGCAAATCTCTGCACTTAGTACCTTCTTTGACACCAGTCTAGCTGATCATAGGTGGATTAAGCGGTTTATCAGAGCAGCAATCGGGCTGAGGCCCTCCCTAAGATCCCATACTCCTACCTGGGACCTAAACCTAGTCCTTAACGCACTTATGCATCCTCCCTTTGAACCCCTGGAAGACTGCACAATGAAAATACTCTCTTTAAAGACTGCATTTCTCATAGCCATTATGTCTGCTAGACGGCTGGGAGAGATACAAGCACTTTCCATAAGAGAACCTTATCTCACCATCTCAGACGACAAAATCATCTTAAAACTAGATCTGGGATTTATGCCCAAAGTAGTCTCCAACTACCACAGAAGTCAGGAAATCATCCTCCCATCCTTTTGTGACAAACCAAGAAACCAGAGGGAGAGTGAATTCCATACTCTTGATATATCTGTAAAGAATAAATCAAGGCAACTGGACGTACTGTAGATTTCTTGAAAAAGTTTCACAGGTATCTCAGTACAGACACACTGTACTGAGATATAAACAAAAAATTCAAGTGGAAGGGGTATGTATATCAAAATATCAAAACCTCTTTGAGGTTTGCGCTCTAAGGGCTCACACTTATGGTTACCATGTCCTCAGGTACGGTTTTCGTTTAGTATTATATTACTGGGCGTGCTCACGTTTGGCTCCAGCTGGCATCCACACTAGATCCACATCACTAGTTGTGGGGGGGTTTTATAATGATATATAGTGATCTTATCTATTATACTACCTATACTGGATCCTTGCAAGTGTATATATATTTATATTTTCCTTGCTGATGTGAGGTTCATGTATGATCGGTAGTCCCCTTGTTATTGTAATATGGGATTCAGTCTTATGGTGGGCTGTTCACTCACTTAGTTGCAATTTCCCATATGCTTGTACACAGGATTCCGATCATCCATGTGCCAATATTATCTGTACCTGTGGGTTATCCATGCTTAATTGCATGATTGTACATGATTCCATTTTTGTGTACGGCCCTATGGCTCTCTGTATACTGTTTTCCATCCTGTCTTTTCCCGTAATTATTATTTGAGAATAAAGTGATATTTTGATATACATACCCCTTACACTTGAATTTTTTGTTTATAGATTGGATGATATCAAGTGATGTGTTCTGTTTAGACTAGACAGAGAGGTTTTTTCTTTTGTAGGTTTAACACTGTACTGAGATACCTGGAAGCCACAAAAGACTTTAGAAAATCTGACAGTCTTCTTATCCAGTTCTAAAGAATAGGGGCTCGAAGGTCTCTAGGTCATCTATTGCCCGATGGATTAAAGATACCATCTTTCGCTCCTACAAGCTTCAGAACCTGGATCCACCCATAAATGTTCGGGCCCATTCTACTAGAGCAGTCTCCACCACCTTTGCAGAAAGAGCGGGAGCTTCACTAGATGACATATGCAGGGCGGCCACCTGGTCTAGCATACACACTTTCGTCAGGCATTACCGCTTAGACTTATCCAGGTCTTCTGACCTTTCCTATGGACGCAAGGTCCTTCAAGCAGTTGCCCCCCCCCCCCCCCCCAATGTATAATTTTATAATTCTCGTGTGTGGCCGTCATGGTGATGAAATGGAAAAGATTAGACTTACCGGTAATTTTTTTCCCATGAAATCACCATGACGGCCTGTATTTCCCCCCTTTTTCCTTTTTGGTATGAAGTACTACCTTGTGTCTCCCCTTCGGGGTATGATGCAATACCTTGAATATATTTCTACTTATGATTCTGGCACTCAGTAATCTTTGAAACACTGGGGAATGGAGGTGGGAGGGGGCAATTTAACCTCTTCTCTGTTCCTGCCCCTACAGAGGTCATGGGTCAACCTCCTGTGTGGCCTTCATGGTGATTTCATGGAAACAAAATTACCGGTAAGTCTAATTCCGTTTTTTTTCTCAATCCCATTAATAGATATGGCTATTCTTGTCTGCAAAACAAACAAAAATAGGACTGTTTTATAATTTGCGGGACTGGCGTAAGGCTGTGGACGGCACATGGATGACATATGCGTGCTGTACATTTTTCTGCAGACCCATAAAAATAATGGGTCTGTGTGCGATCCCCCAAAAAATGTGGATTGGAAGTGGATCCAAAATAATGTTGTGTGCATAGTACATAGCAAAATTTAGTGTTATTGTATTGTGAGATTTCTTTGTCTTAGTAAATAATTCTGTTTCCTTTTCATAGTTGTCTGATAATCCGGTAGTTATCTGGTTTCTGGAATAAAGGAATTGCTGTAGCTGTAATGTAAAATGCATTGTTTAAATAGAGGCTGTTTTCAAAGAGTACAGCCTGTATTACACCTGAAGCGTTCATATGAATGCTCATTAGCGATCATTTTGCAGTATAATGTTGCTGCCTATTGCCGGGCAATCAAAATCTTTTCACATGTTAAAAAAATTATAGTTTGCATGTGGCAGATTGTGGTTTCTAATCATGATCTGCCACCAGCAAATTACTATACAGCATGGGGATGAGAAATTACATAGAGATCGCAACATGAAATATCAGTGGTCTCCTCTGCTAGCGAACAGGCAATTGCTGGATTGAAAGGGAAAATGTATGCGATCAGCCTTATGATGTGCCGTGGGTCTCTGCTATTTAAAATAGCAGAAGCCCGGCGACTATGGTGCCCGTTGCACGTGCGAGCGGGTGCCATGTTTGGGGACCGGACTTCCGGCATACATGTACGGCAGAGGTTCTTAAAAGGTTAAGTTATACATGCAAAGCCTATTCAGTTATAATATTAATGCACTATATTGTAGATATTCCAATGGACATGTCGGGACCTGTTCGGACGCACTCAGGCTGATGTCAGCAGTAAGTACAGTCAGGTCCATAAATATTGGGACATCGACACAATTCTAATATTTTTGGCTCTATACACCACCACAATGGATTTGAAATTAAACGAACAAGATGTGCTTTAACTGCAGACTGTCAGCTTTAATTTGAGGGTATTTACATTCAAATCAGGTGAACGGTGCAGAAGTTACAACAGTTTGCATATGTGCCTCCCACTTGTTAAGGAACCAAAAGTAATGGGACCGAATAACAATCATAAATCAAACTTTCACTTTTTAATACTTGGTTGCAAATCCTCTGCAGTCAATTACAGCCTGAAGTCTGGAACGCATAGACATCACCAGACGCTGGGTTTCATCCCTGGTGATGCTCTGCCAGGCCTCTACTGCAACTGTCTTCAGTTCCTGCTTGTTCTTGGGGCATTTTCCCTTCAGTTTTGTCTTCAGCAAGTGAAATGCATGCTCAATCGGATTCAGGTCAGGTGCTTGACTTGGCCATTGCATAACATTCCACTTCTTTCCCTTGAAAACCTCTTTGGTTGCTTTTGCGGTATGCTTTGGGTCATTGTCCATCTGCACTGTGAAGCGCCATCCAATGAGTTCTGAAGCAATTGGCTGAATATAAGCAGATAATATTGCCGAAACACTTCAGAATTCATCCTGCTGCTTTTGTCAGCAGTTACATCATCAATAAATACAAGAGAACCAGTTCCATTGGCAGCCATACATGCCCACGCCATGACACTACCACCAACATGCTTCACTGACGAGGTGGTATGCTTAGGATCATGAGCAGTTCCTTTCCTTCTCCATACTCTTCTCTTCCCATCACTCTGGTACAAGTTGATCTTGGTCTCATCTGTCCATAGGATGTTGTTCCAGAACTGTGAAGGCTTTTTTAGATGTCAAACTCTAATCTGGCCTTTCTGTTTTTGAGGCTCACCAATGGTTTACATCTTGTGGTGTACTCTCTGTATTTAGTCTGGTGAAGTCTTCTCTTGATTGTTGACTTTGACACACATACACCTACCTCCTGGAGAGTGTTCCTGATCTGGCCAACTGTTGCGAAGGGTGTTTTCTTCACCAGGGAAAGAATTCTTCGGTCATCCACCACAGTTGTTTTGGTGTTGCTGAGCTCACCGGTGCGTTCCTTCTTTTTAAGAATGTTTGTTTCAAACTGTTGTTTTTGCCATGCCTAATGTTTTTGCTATCTCTCTGATGGGTTTGTTTTGTTTTTTCAGCCTAATGATGGCTTAGTTTACTGATTGTGACAGCTTTTTGGATCTCATTATGAGAGTTGACAGCAACAGATTCTGAATGCAAATAGCACACTTGAAATTAACTCTGGACCTTTTATCTGCTCGTTGTAATAGGGATAATAAGGGAATAACACAGACCTGGCCATGGAACAACTGAGAAGGCAATTGTCCCATTACTTTTGGTCCCTTAACAAGTGGGAGGCACATATGCAAACTACTGTAATTCCTGCACCGTTCACCTGATTTGGATGTAAATCCCCTTAAACTAAAGCTGACAGTCTGCAGTTAAAGCACATCTTGTTCGTTTTATTTCAAATCCATTGTGGTGGTGTATAGAGACAAAAATGTTAGAACTGTGTCGATGTCCCAATATTTATGGAACTGACTGTATATAAGGCAAGCTGGACAGATTTTGATAAAGTGATCTGTTATAGTGCTATCAGTATAGATAAACGCAAATATGTTAAAGATACAGATAACTTCTGCTACATACAGTTGTGTTCAAAATAATAGTAGTCAGACATCACTAACCTGATCACTGTTTTTGGTAGAAATAATATTTCTACATAGCAAATAATTTACTAGCAGGTGTAGTAGAGTAATAGAAACCCAACAGTCATGACATGCATGCTGCTGATTGTGTAATTGAATCACTAATTGAAAGCGGTATGTTCAAAATAATAACAGTGTAGAGTTATATTAGTAAGGTCATTCATTCTTTGAAAAACAGGTGGCAATTATTAGCCCTTATTTAAGGAAGGAAGGCATTGTTCAGAAGAACAGCGTACCTTGATTAAAAAGTTGATTGGAGAGGGGAAAACATATAAAGAAGTGTATAAAATGATAGACTGCTCAGCTAAAATGATCATAAATGCTTTAAAATGGCAACCAAAACCTGAAAGACGTGGAAGAAAGCAAAAAACTACCATTCGAATGGATAGAAGAATAGCCAAAATGGCAAGGACATTCAGCTCCAGGAAGATCAAAGAAGGTCTAAAGTTACCTGTGAGTACTGTTACAATTAGAAGATGCCTATGTGAAGCCAAGTTATCTGCAAGAAGCCCCTGCAAAGTCCCACTGTTAAAAAAAAAATACATGTGGTGAAGAGGTTACAATTTGCCAAAGAGCACATTGACTGGCCTAAAGAGACATTTTGTGGACTGATGAAAGTAAGATTGTTCTTTTTGGGTCTAGTGGCCGGAGAAAGATTGTCAGACGACCCCCAAACACTGATTTCAAGCCACAGACAGTGAAGCATGGTGGTGCAAGCATCATATGGGGATGTTTCTCAAACTACGGTGTTGGGCCTATTTATCGCATACCAGGGATCATGGATCAGTTTGAATACATAAGAATACTTGAAGAAGTCATGCTGCCTTATGCTGAAAAGGAAATGCCCATGAAATGGGTGTTCCAACAAGACAACGACCCCAAACACACCAGTAAACGTGCAAAATCTTGGTTCCAGACCAACAAGATTGACGTTATGGAGTGGTCAGCCCAATCCCCAGATCTTAATCCAATAGAAAACGTGTGGGGTGACATAAAGAATGCAGTTTCTGAGGCAAAACCAAGAAATAGAGAAGAACTGTGGAGTGTAGTCCAATCATCCTGGGCTGGAATACCTGTTCACAGGTGCCAGAAGTTGATTTTCTCCATGTAACACAGATAGATGTACAGCAGTTCTCAGAAACAGTGGTTATACAACTAAATATTAGTTAAGTGATTCAAAGGAAAGCAAAATCTTCAAACAAAAATCTTCAAACATTTTTCAGTTTATATAGTGAATGTTTTTGTAAAGAAGAATACAAACACTGCTATTTTTTTGGAACAGTCTAATATTCACTTTTAAAAAAAAATCGAGGAACAACACAAATTTGATATATTTTTTTTTCATGTTTTGATTTGGGATAGAATGTGTATTGTTCCCAATGCATTTGTGTGTATGGAAATAAAAGCTATTAGAAGCATTTTGAGCTTTGTTCATTTTTTAAAACACACTGCTATTATTTTGAACTCAACTGTATGTGGCAAATACACTACTTATGATCAGTGCAAGAATCTGACAAAGCGAGTGCGTCTTGCAGCTTGGGATGCATTTGTGCTAGTAGTGCAGAACTTCCTTGGGAACAGATGCAAACTATGCTGAATTAGTAGACAACATGCTTACAGCATATGAAAAACTTGGCTGCCGAATGTCATTGAATGTGCATTTCTTACATTCTCATCTTGACTTTTTCCCAATCAATTTGGGACACGTAAGTGACGAACATTGAGAGCGGTTCCATAAAGATATTTCTACAATGGATAACAGGTATCAAGGCCGCTGGAATCCCAACATGATGGGGGACTACTGCTGGTTTTTGCAACGGGAAAATATGACCGTTCGCAAAAGCAGATGCCTGAAGCACTTTTAACAGTACTGGGCCTTGCTCAAGTAAGGCTTTTAAACTGAAATATACTTTTTGAAATTTTGTTATTCCTTTACATTTTCATACACTGTTTACTACGCAAACTTTGATGTACAGTGCCTTGCAAAACTATTCACCCCCCCCCCCCTTTGACTTTTTTTTCGTATTTTGGTGCCTCACAACCTGGAATTAACATGAATTGTTTGAGGATTTGCATCATTTAATTTACAGAGCATGCCCACAACTTTGCAGATGTTTTGTTGTTTTTTTTTTATTGTGAAGCAAACAACAAATAGGACAAAATAACAGAAAAAGTCAATGTGCATAACTATTCACCCCCCTAAAGTCAATACTTTGTAGAGCTATCTTTTGCGGCAATCACAGCTCCAAGTCGCTTTGGATAGGGCTCTATGAGATTGCCGCATCTTACCACTGGGATTTTTGCCCATTCCTCCTTTATAAAACTGCTCCAGCTCCTTCAAGTTGGATGGTTTGTGCTTGTGAACAGCAATCTTTAAGTCTGACCCCAGACTTTCTATTGGATTGAGATCTGGGGTTTGACTAGGCCATTCCAACACATTTACATGTTTCCCCTTAAACCAGTCAAGTGTTGCTTTAGCAGTGTGTTTGGGGTCATTGTCCTGCTCAGGGCCGTCTTTAATATTGACTGGACCCTGGGCAAAAATTTACTTGGGCCCCCTGGATCCCGCCTTCCCACACCTTAGCAGGCAATCACGCCCTCCACCACAACACACACACACAAAATCCACACATCTGGTAGAGTCCAGTGAATGACTGTAAATACTTCCAGTTCTGAAGAGTCCAGCGGCTCAGGATCAGTGCTCTGGGCAGCTGGGCTCAGGCTGGAAGTGGGCACCGCTCTGCAGGAAGGAGACCAGGGCTCGGCTCACCCTAGTGTTACAGTGCACTCCAGCACCCCACAGTATGCAGTATAGCACCCTATAGTATACAGCACCACACAGTATGCAGTTTAGCACCCCACACTATACAGTACCCCACAGTATATAGTAGAGCAGTATAGCAGCCCACAGTATACAACACCTCACTGTATACAGCACCCCAAACTATACACGATACAGCCCCCCACACTATACAGTACAGCAGTATAGCACCCCACACTATACCGCACCCACAGTATACAGCCCCCCACACTATACAGTACAGCAGTATAGCAAGGCCCCCCCCACACTATACAGGCCCCCCACAGTATACAGCCCACCACACAGTATACAGGCCACCACACAGTATACAGACCCCCACACAGTATACAAGCCACCCCCCCCCAGTATACAGCCCACCACACAATATACAGCCCATTACACAATATATAGCCCACACAATATACAGCCACCACACAGTATACATCCCACCACACAGTATACAGCACCCCACTATACAGTAGTTTACAGTATATTAACATAACAGCCCCTGTCACCTTTTTCTGATGTAATCTTTACACAAAAAAGCTCCACAGTTAACTTTTGCAACACTCCACAGGACCTGTGATGACCTCATAGCCATGTGACCAGTAATTGCTAGGTTACTGGTCACATGGTAATGATGTCATTAAGGTCCTAGATCAAAACTCATTAAGGTCCTAGAATTAAGATCATTAACACAGTACGATAATGATGCCTGTGTAGCCGACAGCCTGACACCCGGGGCAGTAGCTAGCAGGGCTCAAGAGGCAGCTGCCTTGGGCCCCCCAGGAGCAACTGGGCCCAGGGCAGCTGCCCCTTTTGCCCCTTGGTAAAGACGGCCCTGGTCCTGCTGGAATGTGAATGTCCATCCTTGCCTCAAATCCCACACAGAGTGGTACAGGTTTTGCTCAAGAATATCCCTGTATTTAGCACCATCCATCTTTCCTTCATATCTGACCAGTTTTTCCAGTCCCGGCTCCTGAAATAACTGTTCTCTGGGTCATGTGATGTGTTGGGTTTGCGCCAGATATAGCGTTTTCTTTGATGGCCAAAAATTTTAGTCTCATCAGACCAGAGCACCTTCCTCCATACATTTTGGGAGTCTCCCACATGCCTTTTCGCAAACTAACAACGTGCCTTTTTGTTTTTAGCTGAAAGTAATGGCTTTCTTCTGGCCACTCTGCCATAAAGCCTAACTCCTATGGAGCGTACGGCTTATTGTCGTCCTATGTACAGATACTCCAGTCTCTGCTGTGGAACTCTGCAGCTCCTCCAGGGTTACCTTAGGTCTCTGTGCTGCCTTTCTAATGAATGCCCTCCTTTCTTGCTCCGTAAGTTTTGGTTAAAGGCCATCTCTTGGCAGGTTTGCTGTTGTGCCATGTTCTTTCCATTTGGTTATGATAGATTTGATGGTGCTTCTGGGGATCATCAAAGATTTGGATATTTTTTATAATCTAACCCTGACTTTTATTTCTCAACAACATTGTCCCTTACTTGTTTGGAGAGTTCCTTGGTCTTCATGGCAGTGTTTGGTTAGTGATGCCTCTTGCTCAGATGTTGCAGCCTCTGGGGTCTTTCAAAAAAGGTGTGTATATGTAATGACAGATCATGTGACACTTAGATTGCACACAGGTGGACATCATTTCACTAATTATGTGAGGGGGTGAGAATACATACGGGCATGCCAATTTTTTTGTTTTCTATTTTTAAACAATAGTTATATTTATATATTTTTCTCATTTCACTTCACCAACTTAGACTATTATGTTCTGTTCCATCACATAAAATTCAGATTATCAAACATTAACCTTTAGGCTGTAATATAACAAAATATGAAGAAAGTCAAGGGGGGTGAATACTCTTGCAAGGCACTGTAGATCAGGTAATTGTTGGAGTAAAATTCGTTCTGTTCAAAATTATTCAATGCTTTCCAAGTGCTTAATTCATTTAGGCATAGCAAAATTTTGTGACGTGTTACAACAATTCTGACTTCGGATTTGTAATCCGCACACTCGATTTAGTATAGGACAAATGGTTTTTGGCCAGTAGCAGACAAAACGTTTTTTTTGGTTGCGTGGTGTTATGAGCCACTCCTGATTTTAGCTTTAAAAACTGCATAAAAAAACCTGAACATGTGGCAGAACCTTCAGGCTAGTTCCACACCTGTGCTAAAGTTATCCATTCAGAGGAACAGCCTGCGCGATAGGCTAGTGCCACACCTGTGCTAAAGCTAACAGTAAATATGGCTGGTGACAGTTGAAAGACGGAACGGAGCATGGCAATCCACCTTTTACGTGGGTCGAGGACTGAGGCAACTATCAGGGATTATCATTTGTACAAATGCTGATAATTGCCTCATGCAAATGTGCCGCTAGCTCACCTGGTTAAAAAGCAAATGCATCTAAAATAATTTTGCCGGTAGCACATTGTAGTGTAAACAGGAATTTGCTTCTGGCAAACAGTCTGCATGGGGATGAGCGATTGGTTGTCCCTATCAGGGGCGGATTGGGATCTTAACGTGGCCCCGTGTTATAGTTGGGTGCAAATTGATGAAAGGCAGGGACAGCAATACCATATTGGAGCACATCATACCACCCCAACAGAGCCAAAAACCACAGTCCATCACAAAATACTGCCAGCAGCATAAAGTACATCCCCAAAAACTTCCACTTGCCGAGTGAGAGGAGGGCTCTGGCGGCCCCCTGGGCATTAGCCCATCAGGAAATTTTCCTGTAAGATCTATGGTCCTTATTCAGAGAAGATGACTGTTGCTTATAAATGCAGCTGTCACCTCCGCTCATGATCAGGCAATTATTGAAAACGTTACGTTTGTTCCTAAAAATTTTAAAGGAGCCTTAAAGAGAAAGAACTGTCACCACACCTGGAATGGCTATTTTAATAAATACTCATGTTCTCCATCAAATAATTTTGTTTTGCTCTTCCTCTGTCATTTCTCCTAGAACTGGATGTATAATGTGGGTGGATGTTACCAGCTATGGGTGCATCACTGCATACTGACACTGATCAATCAGTGCTGCCAGTGTCAGCTTAAGTAGGGACACACCCCTATGGCAAGGGAGATGCTGTCAGTTTATTCATAAGTTTCTATGGCACAAGGAAGAGCTGTAAGAAAAGATGTTCTAGAACTGGGGAATACAAGTGTTTACTAAAACAAACATGTCAGAAGAGGTAACAGATCCACTTTAAGAATACATTCTCACACATCGTGTTTGCCTAAGGAGTCCCTGGCTAAATGGATGTGCAAGCAGGTTGCAATGACATTGGATTAATCTGCAGCTTTTTAATGTAGAATCCACAGCAAAAATTTCTCTGCAGCTTGTGAATGGGGTATAAAGTGCCTGATTCATTTGCATTACCAACAGAAAGTCAGTGGATTAAGGCACAAACTCTGCACCTAAACCCTGACGGAGTCTCGAACATGTGAAAAAGGCCCTGTCCTGAAAAAAAGCTTACAATCTAATCGTAATTCAGAAATATTACCGGAATTAGATGAAGTCACAGCTGTGGTCTCCTTTTGTAAACAAAGATGAATGTGAGAGGAGGAGGAGTGTGACAGAAGGAGCAGCTGCAGCTCCCTCCCCTTGTGACCACTTTCTTCCAGCCCCCACCACCATCAGCTTCTACCTCTGCATCCCAAGGCCTCAAAGATGCTGGACGTTTTCATCCTAATGTTTTTTGCCATCATTGGCCTAGTCCTTTTATCATACATCATCTATATATTGTGAGGATCATGCTAACCATAGGGCAGATCAAGTCCTTGTCTGCAGGTGAGTCTGCTGCATACAAACCCTCCTGTTATGATTGAGGTGAATAACAGCTTAGATCCTTATTCTCATACTGTGTCTGGTGTGTGTCTCCTTACATAACCTTCAGTGACTTGATCCTTGCCTATCCTGTGCTTTTATATATATATATATATATATATATATATATAATATGTGTGTGTGTATGTATATATATATATATATATATATATATATATCTGTATATATATATAGTAATGCCATTTATGCATGGCACATGTTTCTCTGTAGAATAGGAAGTGTGACTCCCTGCTATAAACATTCAGTCTGAATGTCATCACCTTATCATTTTTAAAGGGACAATGTGATGGCTGAGTCTGTTCCAAATAAGTACATATGTGCGAAAATAGCCATAGCCTACAGATAAAGAGCACATAGGCCCACAATGTAAAGCCTCATTCACAAGTCAGTGTTCCACGTACGTGTGCTGTACATGTTCTCCACTGACAGCACACGTCCCCATTCATTTTAATGTGTATATTTACACATCATACTCTTATTTTGTCTGTGTTCACAGATCCATCACATCCATTATAGTCTATGGGTCCGTGAAAACCACGGATGCAGCATGGATGTTATCCATGTTTCACGTATCATTAGGAAGAGATGCTGTAAAAATTATTTTTCAGCTCTGCAGTGTCAGTGAAACACGGATCCATCACTGACCACCTTTTCACAGATTTAAGCATAGACACAGATGTGTGAATGAGGCTTAACACTGATACAAGGGGAAATCAGAGCCCTTCTAGTGTATAGTTAGTTCTGCTATACTTGTACACCCCATCAGGGCATGTTGTTGCAAGATATCTAGTATTGAGAAACAGGTCTCCATAAAGAAGTGTCTCAATTCTCTGGTCCATGTGACAATTCCACTATTAAGTTTCCATCTGGCAGTGTCGTCATTTATTATTGCATAAAATTGGGAAAAATATGCAATTCTGCCACAGTTTTATTGTTTCTATGGAGATCCCTGTATGGTAAAACTGACCTGTTCCTTACATTCTCTGGGTCAGTACGATTACATCAATATCATAGTTATGTAGTTTTTCTTATTTTAATGCAAAAAAAAAAATATTCATTGCCATAGTCTGACTCCTGTAACTTTTTTATAGTTAAGTCTATGGAGTTGTGTGAGGGCTCATTTTTTTACAGGGCGATCTGTAGTTTTTATTGATACCATTTTGCTAACTTTTTATTCAATTCTGCGGGGGAGGGGAAGGAAAAATGGTGAATCTGCCATTGTGATTTGTTTTCTGTTACTTTGTTTACTGTATGGGATAAAAACATTTATGTTTTAATAGTTCGGGCATTTTGGGAAACACGTCAGGTGAACAGTAGCGTTTATCAACTGCTATTTCAATAGCACTATGTCCTAATGTAAAATAATCAACAAGGGTTCCGGAGCCTAGTTGTTAGAATATGTGGTACATATAGATAGTGAGGCTGTCAAGCAGTGAGCCTCTGACAACACAGACAAATAGGATAAAGATGCTTATACTGTAAGTTTTAATGTACTTGGTTTCTTCTTTCTACATTGCAATGATATACAGAGCTCCTCAGAGACCCATACTATCGCAGACAATGAACAGCTCCCCTGATTGCTGCATGGGGGAGCTGTTCGGGCCTCGAGAGCACAGCACTTTCTGGGAGGGCCACCTCAGATGCCGTGGTCACAATTGACCATGGCATCTGGGGTTAAATGCCTGCGATCACCGTTATTGGCAATCGCAGACATAAGCCCCAGATGTCTGCTGTTTTAAACAGTAGAAACCTGGCGGCTATGGCTCGCTGTTAAAGGGGTTGTTTAGGATTTTCACTTTTTAAATGTCAGCAACATGCTTCTGTACCTGTGTCTGTAAACTTCAAGGTGAATGGGGTTACATGCACCGCTGAAACCAATAAGTGGCCTAAGAGGTGACGTGTCACGTGGCGCTTAGGGAAACATCACTTCTGAGGACAGTCATTGACAGTGGCACACGTGACCCTTTCATGTGTAGGACCTTACAGAGAAAAAAAAATGCAAGACAACCCCTTAAACAGCACTCTGCCTGACAGTAATCAGAAGGGGTTATATTCTCATCAGAATCTCTAAGCAATCTTAGACGTAATGTACAATTTTTTTAAAAAAATGGTATAGATCTCCTTTGTCACAACAAGTAAGAGGTGCACAAAGTGTCCAACATAAATACAACTCCCTACTGCCTTACTAGTAACAGTATATAAGGCCGAAAAAATACACTTGTCCATCCAGTTCGGCCTGTTATCCTGCAAGTTGATCCAGAGGAAGGCACTGTAATTGAAATCTATATTAAAGGGAACCTGTCACCTGGATTTTGTGTATAGAGTTGAGGACATGGGCTGCTAGATGGCCGCTAGCACATCCGCAATACCCAGTCCCCATAGCTCTGTGTGCTTTTATTGTGTAAAAAAAACGATTTGAAACATATGCAAATTACCCTGAGATGAGTCCTGTATGTGAGATGAGTCAGGGACAGGACTCATCTCAGGTTTTTTTTTACACAATAAAAGTACACAATAAAAGCACACAATAAAAGCACACAGAGCTATGGGGACTGGGTATTGCGGATGTGCTAGCGGCCATCTAGCAACCCATGTCCTAAGCTCTATACCCAAAATCCCGGTGACAGGTTTCCTTTAACATATTTAAATGTTTATACAATAATTAGACCTTACACAGTAAACATGTGTTATGGAATCATGCTTCCAGAAAATACAGTAATTATTTTATTTTAACAGCAGGGGAATAATTAAAGGGTGTACATTAAATATAAGCAAAGTCTGCCTGTCACAAGAGCTCTCTCTAGTGATTAAACCTGCATTCTACCTCCTTGTCTGCCGCTTCATGTCTCAATAGAATCTGCTATTCTCTAAGCAGGGAATTAATTCAAGGCCAGCAACGGTCAACTAACAAAGCTGAAACCTATATGTCACATGGGCAGTCTGCTCTTATGGATTTTGGCGAGTACTGACATTCTGTTCCCTGCCACTCAGGCACTAATGTAGAGTTCTCCATCAGATATAGAGGCTTCACTGCTGTAACAGTCATGTTTATTGCATGTAAGGATCCCACAGCTAGGGCCTCTCTGTCCTTGATTTATACTTTTACTAAGGACCTATTAGGATTGTAGGATAGTATTGTAAAAAAAAAATCCAGTCCATGCACATGCCAAAGATTACAACACAATTTATATGTTAAAGGGAGAAACCTTTTGAAAACAACTTGCACAGCCCAATCAGCATGGCTACTGTGGAGCTTATAATTTATATCACCTATAATTTTTTTTAGGTAAATGGATGTGCCAACATCACCAAGACATACATGAAGCACCTTAATCCATTGTTTACCAGAGAAGTGTCTGGAAGGCAGCAAAACGATGGGAGTTGTGGTCTATGAAAAACCAAGATCATTAAGGTGTCCTTCACACAGATGAGTGTAAAGCAAGAGATGTCCAAGATGAAGCCACCACAAAAATTTCCAATTTTACTACATTTCATGGATCAATGACAATACACAATAAACACAACAGAAAATAAAGTTCAGGTTTTTCCTCATGCTATCTATAATTCCTAGAAGTATATAGAAAGAGAGCAAAATGCCGACTTTCCTATTAACTAGCTGAAGCTCTATCACAGATCATGTATTCATAGCATGTTTGTTAAGTATATACTTTCTTTCTGCCATTTTCACTTTTTTCACTTTGTTTCTCGGTGCAGTGTTGAAAAAATGATTCTCAAAACCCTCACTAAGATAACTGCCACTGACTGATATTATTACATATCTATCATAATTCTAAAATAATATTTTAAAAATTATGCAATAATATAATAATAATTATGGCTTTTAGTCTGAGTGAGTCAATGTTCCTTAAACCTAAATCCACACTACATATGGTACATTCAAGTGAATTTGGTTCATTGGCACTGTTTATTTCGGACCTGGTGCTTCAAGTAGGTTTGTCAACCCTTTTCATACAAGTTAAGAAAACTATAGCACTCCAAAAGTTCAGTCGTTTTATTATAATTCATGGCAAAGCAATGTGTGATGTTTTGGACAAATAGTGACCGTTTCCAAGCACTATTTGCCAGAGATAGAAGTGAGGTAGAAGATGATGGCACTGTGAATAGTGAAATTTCACAGTAATAGGCGCATATTATTGTGAAGTTTCACTATTCATAGCACCATTATCTTCTACTTCATTTAGCATGAAATTTGTAGTGCTATAGTCTTCTTACCTACAGGTGGTGCATGTTCATTCTATGAAGCATGTCAAGTCTATGTCATGGACACAAAGGGGGACATTTATCAAATCAGACATGTTAGTTTTGTGGCTTAAAAAAGTCACAAGTCATAGCGATTGCACTGTTTTCTGTGACATTTGGTAAATTTTGAGATCCTCCCCACTTTTCAAAATGAGCTAAAAGTGAGATTAGACCTGAATTATGGCACGTTTACTATGTCGCCACCTACGCCAGGCAAGCCCCTGATGTCTTTTTACATGTAAAACCACATTAGTCTCACTCCAAATATATTATTAAGGTGCACCATTTCATAAATTTGGTGCAGTCACACAAACCAAAGACAGACTTATAACACACAAAAACAATCGCAAATGATAAATGTCTCCCTTAAACTTTTAACAAACATGCCAACATGGTATTAATTTACATTTGGTCAGTACATGTTTGATCCCGCAGTCACAACTTTACTGAAAAACATTGTCAAACATGGTGTGCCTGACAGCTTAGATAATTAGCACAGGGACATCCGATCACTAGAAACATGCTGGGAAGGATAAGAGTGTAAGGCAGGGCATAATCAGGCTGCCCAGTGGTCGGTAAGAGGACTTGCAGGATTAGATATGAGGTAAAACACAAGGATCAGGTAACGGAGGGTAGGCAAAGCAGGGTATGCAGTACCCTAGGTCTGATGACAGGCTAGTTAGACAAGCAGGGGTTGGTTCTGGAGATCAAGCAGGATTATGATATGGTACAAAGAATACAAGAGAATGGCAAGTTGTGACACAACAGTAATGTTAAAGTACAAAAGCACAAACCAAGAATGCAAACACTAAAGTCAGAATAATATGCAGTCCTTTGTTCTTATTGGTCATGCACCAAGTCTAATTGTGACAGGAGGGAAGTAGAAATGGCACTGGGGCGTGGACTGGTATGTTACCCATCCCTTATGGCTTATCTGCCAATGTTAGTGAATCGCATTAACAATCTAATATGCATCAGGGAAGCCAAACAGTGCAGCCATCAGCCATTTTTCTCCAAAGAGACAAGTGGTACCAGAGTGACAGTCAGTGGCTTATCTTCTCTACCTATGGCCAGGGCTGTCTTTAACGCGGGGCAAAAGGGGCACCTGCCCGGGCCCAGTTGTTCCTGGGGGGCCCAAGGCAACTGCCTCTTGAGCCTCGCTGGCCACTGGAGGACCTTTCATGGGTCCATACTTTATTAACTAAGTAGCAGGACATGTAGGACATACATGGGGGATGTCCCTGCACTTACTATTCTTTCTGGGCGCTGCCCCGTTGCGCCTCTGTGGCCCCCGTTGCATTTTCCCCAATCAGCTTTTCTCCCTGGGCGTTCCTTCTCCCTGAGAAGCGCTGTCCAATCGCAGTGCAGAACATCACAGCCAGGGAGAAAAAAAACTCACCTTCTCCCTGACTGTGACGTTCTGCGCTGCGATTGGACAGCGCTACAGCCATGGAGAAGGTATGCCCAGGGAGAAAGGCTGATGTCTCCTCTCTGGTGTTCCGATGCTGTTACTTCGCATACAGCGCAGGAGAATGTAACTGGGGCCACAGTGGCGCAACGGAGTGGCGCCCAGAAATAGTAAGTGCAGGGACATCCCCCATGTATGCCCTACATGTCCTACTACTTAGTTAATAAAGTATGGACCGATAAATGTGGCAGCAACACTTGTGTTCTCCCTCTTGCCCAGGGTCCAATCAATATTAAAGACTGGCTGGCCTATGGCATTAAGAAAACATACCTGGCCAAACTCAGCCTGTTTATGGACCAGTCAGGGAAGCTGCCTTATGTTTGTGGGCAGATTTCATTTCCTAATCAACACTTTTGTGGTTGAATGTTACAAGCATATTGGAAAGTGTGGATGGAGGCTTTGATATCCGTAAAAGGAGGCCCAAATCTTTATAGCTGCCTGCAGCTTTATAATTCAATATTTAGCAAGTAGACATGGAAGTGATATTTAGAAGCATGCAAGAACGATGCCACAAAGACCACGTGGTCCGTCTACTCTGCCTTTATATGATTTCCTCATCAATTTTTTTCACAGGAGAGATATATGTTCATCCAAGTCAGGATTACATTTACTTACTGTAAGTTTCCTAGCATCTCCTGGAAGTTTGTTTCAAGTGTTTACTTTTTAAGTTTACTCTTTCAGTAAAATTATATTTTTTTACATTACTTCTGATCTTTCCCCTAACTAAATTCAGGCTTTGTCCTCATGTTGTCGCATTCACTTTCTCATTAAAATACTTCTGAGCCTTCTTTAAACTTTTCACATATTTAAAGGTTTCAATCATGTTGCACCCCCCCCCCTCCCTTATTTCCTAAAGGTTAAAAAGTTAAAGGGGTTGTGTCCCTTCAGCAATTAGCATTTATTATGTGTAGAAAGTTAATACAAGGCACTTACTAATGTAATGTCATTATCCATATTGCTTCATTTGTAGGCTAGATTCATTTTTCCATCACATTATACACCGCTCGTTTCCATGGTTACGACCGCCCTGCAATCCTTCAGCTGTGGTCGTGCTTGCACATTATAGACAAAAGTACCAGCCTATGTGAGCTCCCACCGTCCCGGCCACCAGAAAGGCCGGCTCTTTTCCCTATAGTGTGGAAGCATGGCCACCGCTCAAAGATTGCAGGGTGGTCGTAACCATGGAAATGAGCAGTGTATAATGTGAAGGAAAACTTAATCCAGCCAGCAAAGGAAGCAATATGGACACTTACAATACATTAGTAAGTGGCTTGTATTATCTTTCTCTATATGATAAATGCCACTTGCTGAAGTGAGACAATCCTTTTACGTTCTCAATTGGAGTTACACAATGGACAGTCATAGCTGTCATGTATTCAGTAATAAGAAGGCATTTCAATTATTATTTTTTTTTTTTTTAGAAACTCCCTACATTGCCCACTGAAGGCTGATGTACTGTATGTGAACACTGCAGTAGTGCCCAGGTCTGTATAAGCCACACCTACACACTGACAGTTTGTGACCACAGTGTGCAATGTACAATTGTTCTGTACATTGCACAAGGAGTAGCATGAGCAGAGCTTGCAGTGGTACTCGGTTCTAAGGGTGCATAAAAAAAAAACAAAAAAAACTTGAAATGCTCTTATTTATGAACATACATCTCAAAGAACCAACTTAAAGGGGTTGGAACAAGATTGACACCAAGCATCTATTCACCAGATGACAGGTGATAACATTATATGGGTCCAACCACTGGCACCCTCACAATCACAAGAATGAGTGGCCCATCTTCCCTGAATGAATAGAGCACTGGCTGCCGCTACATTCATCTCTAAGGACGTCATGGAGATAACCAAGTGTTGTACTATCTTGGTTACTATCTTCAGCAGTCCCATACAGACTTGAAGCACATGCTCGACTACCACTCCATTCAAATGTTGATTGGATCCCCACCAACTAGACATATCATCTTATGGGTAGGTATTAAGTGTCCATCTTGGTACAACCCCATTAAGACAGAGCATCTTCTAAGTTTAGTGAACTGCTTTGAAATAACTATTTTGCATTAATTAATATAAAAATTAATCCTAAATGATTTTACCAACTTTAGATTAGAACATTCATAGTTTTTATTTTGTCTTAATTAACAAGACATAAATCATACCTGAAAGTGACAATGCACCAGTGTGATATAAATACACATACATACACATAGCTATATATTACTATTCTTATTATTAAATGCAATCTGTTTGTCCTGCACAAATACTGTTCAGCAATCTAATATACAAGGATGCTGTCACGAAAGAGCAAAAGAGTCTATTATTGAGTTTCACTGAAATGCTTATGCTAACTAAAAAAGCAACCTGCAAACAAAACTCACCCACTCACTTCTAAAATTAGGAAATACTGACAGTCATAAGATCATTTTCCTTAAAGAAGAACTATGTGTTATTATTTAAAATGTTGGGGACACTATACGATAAAAGTTCTCACTATAATGAGGCTCTTAAAGGGCATCTGTCAGCAGATTTCTACCTATGACACTGGCTGACCTGTTACATGTGCGCTTGGCAGCTGAAGGCATCTGTGTTGGTCCCTTGTACATATGTGCCCGCATTGCTGAGAAAAATTATGCTTTAATATATGCAAATAAGCCTCTAGGTGCAACAGGGGCGTTGTCGTTACACCTTGAGGCTCAGCTTTCTCTGCAACTGGTGCGCCCTCTGCACTTTGATTGACAGAGCCAATCAATGTAAACATCATCACGCCTGGCCATGACTTCAATTGCAGAGGTTGCAGCAGTTGCAGAGAGAGCAGAGCATTTAGGTGTAACAGTAACGCCCCTGTTGATCCTAGAGGCTAATTTGCATATATTAAAACTTAATTTTTCTCAGCAACGCGGGCACATATGAATATGGGACCAACACAGATGCCTTCAGCCAGCATCATAGGTATAAATCTGCTGACAGATGTCCTCTAAAATGTTATTCTCTGTATTTTAGCCTCTGCAAATTAAATACTGGTCTGGCACATCATGCTTTTGTAAATGTCTCTACATTCTGTCTTACAGTTAGTTGTCCAGTACACATAGCAATGCCACCATCACAGTAATGCCCGGAACACTAAAAAAAACTTTTATCTTGAGAACATGAAAGGATTTCTCAAGTTTTCTCTCAGACAGAAGTGCCATTGAGTGTCAAGTAGAGGATCTCCTTGTGGAAATTTGCCTGAGCATTGACCAGATGGAACAGATTTAGAAAGCTGCTGTCCTCCTCATTGTGTCCCCCTGCAAAATAACAACAACAATCCTGACAGGTGCCAGTGATATATACAGCAGTATGTTCAATATTATGGCTTATCATTTATGGTAAATGTATTTTATAATGGTAGATGTTTTTTGAACTTTAAAAGCGAAACCCTGTCAGGATTCTGAAGAGCGCAGTCACTTCAACACCAAAACACTAGGAGTAGGAGGTGTCTGTTCTCACTATAATGTATATAGACTGTAGTGGCGAGATCTGGTCACTAGATGGTGTTGTTGTACAACAAATGTAGACACTGCACTAGTCTATGAAGAAAGCAGAGCCAGGGAAATAAGGTTACTTTCACAATGGCGTTTTGGTTTCCGTTTGTGAGATCCGTTCAGGGCTCTCACAAGCGGTCGAAAACGGATCAGTTTTGCCCTAATGCATTCTGAATGGAAAAGGATCCGCTCAGAATGCATCAGTTTGCCTCCGTTCTGTCTCCATTCCACTTTGGAGGTGGACACCAAAATGCTGCTTGCAGTGTTTTGGTGTCCGTCTGACAAAACTGAGCTAAACAGATCCGTTCTGACACACAATGTAAGTCAATGGGGACGGATCCGTTCCAAACGCAAGTGTGAAAGTAGCCTAAGCTAAACCGTCTTTGCTAACATTGTTGATGTCAGGAAGAGGGAAGTCTGCATATACAGTTGCAAGAAAAAGTATGTGAACCCTTTGGAATTATATGGATTTCTGCACAAATTGGTCATAAAATGTGATCTGATCTGATCTTCATCTAAGTCACAACAATAGACAATCACAGTCTGCTTAAACTAATAACACACAAAGAATTAAATGTTACCATGTTTTTATTGAACACACCATGTAAACATTCACAGTGCAGGTGGAAAAAGTATGTGAACCCCTAGACTAATGACATCTCCAAGAGCTAATTGGAGTGACTGGAGTCCAATCAATGAGATGAGGTTGGAGGTGTTGGTTACAGCTGCCCTGCCCTATCAAAAACACACACCAGTTCTGGGTTTGCTTTTCACAAGAAGCATTGCCTGATGTGAATGATGCCTCGCACAAAAGAGCTCTCAGAAGACCTGTTGACTTGCATAAAGCTGGAAAGGGTTATAAAAGTATCTCCAAAAGCCTTGCTGTTCATCAGTAGTGTTGATCACGAATATTCAAATTTTTATTGTGAATATCGGCACTTCGAGAATTCGCGAATATTTATTATACAGTGAGATATATTCGTAATTTTGAATATTTGAGATCTTTTAAAAATCAGTACACATGATCCCTCCCTGCTTCTAGCTTGTGGGCCAATGAGAAGGCTGCAATATCTTTGACTTTAGGAGTAGTGCTGATTGCAAATTTTCCTAATGCAAATTTTCGTAATGCGAATCAAAGAGATTGTGAAAACTCAGATCTGATAGTATATTCTAACCCCCAGGTGTTCCCATGGTGATGGGGACGCTTGTTGGGGAGGAGTATGCCAAAGTGGAACAACTGTACAGACAAAAAAAAATGAAGAATATTCTAAAAAACTAATATATTTGTTTTTTAGAATATTCGTAATATTCTAAAACAAGTATAGCAATATAGCGAATATTCGATAAAAAACAAAAACGAATGTAGAACAATATAGTGAGTGCTATAATCTTTTTTTTTAATAGTTGTAATTTTTTTCCAATCTGAACTTCAGATGAGAAAAAAAATTTAAACTATTAAAGAAAGAAGATTATAGCACGATATTAGCTAAATTGCTCTATATTCATTTTTTTCAAATATTCGCTATATTGCTATATATTCGTTTTTTTAGAATATTCGTTATATTCTAAAACAAGAATATATAGCAATATAGCAAATTGTAATATTACGAAAATTCTCATTATGAAAATTTGCAGTCAACACTACTCCTAAAGTCAAAGATATTGCAGCCTTCTCATTGGCCCACAAGCTAGAAGCAGAGAGGGATCATGTGTACTGATTAAAAAAAAATTCTCAAATATTCAAAATTACGAATATATATCACTATATTCGCTATATTGCTATATATTCTTGTTTTAGAATATTACAAATATTCTAAAAAACAAATATATTTGTTTTTTAGAATATTCATCTTTAAAAAAAAGAAATTGTACAGTTGTTCCACTTTGGCATACTCCTCCCCGACAAGCGTGCCCGTCACCATGGGAATGCCTGGGGGTTAGAATATACCATCGGATCTGAGTTTTCACGATCTTATTGAGTCTCATTACGAAAATTCGCATAACGAAAATTTTCATTACAAAAATTTGCATTATGAAAATTCGCAATCAACACTACTCCTAACAAATATTCGAATTTGCGAATATTCAACGAATATTCTATGAAATTTTTGCGAAATAGCGCAAATTCGAATATGACCCCTGCCGCTCATCACTATTCATCAGTCCACGGTAAGACAAATTGTCTATAAATGGAGAAAGTTCAGCACTGCTGCTACTCTCCCTAGGAGTGGCCGTCCTGTTTTTTTTTTTCACAAAAATGTTTTATTGTCAGAATGGCAATAGTAAAATACATCAGTTTCTTTGTGGACGCAGCCACATATGATGGGATAAATGTACATAATACCAATAATGTGTGGACTCAGCCACACTTGCAATGCCATATTACAAACATTAAACAATCAATTTGTCCTACGGCACCCGCTCGGGTGCTGCCTACGTAGGACGGAGACATTAAATAAAAGGTAACAAAGGGGAAAGGAAGTTCAGAACACATAAGACAAACTAAATAAAGGGAGGGACGGGAAAAGAAAAAGAAAAAAAAAAAAATGGTAAAAAGGATGGTCAGCTAATTAGTGTCATTAGAGCACCAGATCCATGTAAAAGAGCCTTTCTATAGTCAGATGGGAAGGGCTTAGTTATCCAGGTATAGGAAATTCTGCCAGCCAGGGAGACCAATATGAGTGGAAATAGCGTACCCTGTCAGTCCGCTGGGCCCAAAGATGTTCGAATATAGCATGGGTAGAAATTTTGTCTATGAGATCACTCCTGGAAGGGGTTAAGGACGATTTCCATTTTTTAGCAATTAAGAGTTTAGCCGTTAGTAATATATGACAAGTCAGCAATCTCAATTGTCTTGGAATCGTGTCAAGATCCAATGAGAGGAGTGCCATGGCCGGGGAAAGCGAAAGTTTGTGCCCTGTCACCTCTCTCATCAAGTCCCCAACTTCCGTCCAGAAGGGTTGGAGCGTGGCACATTGTGGCCGTCCTGTTAAGATGACTGCAAGAGTACAGCGCGGACTGCTCAATGAGGTGAAGAAGAATCCTAGAGTGTCAGCTAAAGACTTACAAAAGTCTCTGGCATATGCTAACATCCCTGTTAGCGAATCTATGATACGTAAAACACTAAACAAGAATGGATTTCATGGGAGGATACTACAGAGGAAGCCACTGCTGTCCCAATAAAAAAAAATTGCTGCACGTTTACGGTTTGCACAAGAGCACCTGGATGTTCCACAGCAGTACTGGAAACAATATTCTGTGGACAGATGAAACCAAAGTTGAATTTTTGGAAGAAACACACAACACTATGTGTGGAGAAAAAGAGGCACAGCACACCAACATCAAAACCTCATCCCAACTGTGAAGTATGGTGGTGGGGGCATCATGGTTTGGGGCTGCTTTGCTGCGTCAGGGCCTGGACGAATTGCTATCATCGAAGGAAAAATGAAGTCCCAAGTTTATCAAGACATTTTGCAGGAGAACTTAAGGCCATCTGTCCACCAGCTGAAGCTCAACAGAAGATAGTTGTTGCAACAGGACAACGACCCAAAGCATAGAAGTAAATCAACAACAGAATGGCTTAAACAGAAGAAAATACACCTTCTGGAGTGGCCCAGTCAGAGTCCTGACCTCAAACTGATTGAGATGCTGTGGCATGACCTCAAGAAAGCAATTCACACCAGACATCCCAAGAATATTGCTGAACTGAAACAGTTCTGTAAAGAGGAATGGTCAAGAATTACTCCTGACCATTGTGCACGTCTGATCTGCAACTACAGGAAATGTTTGGTTGAAATTATTACTGCCAAAAGAGGTTCAACCAGTTATTAAATCCAAGGGTTCACATACTTTTTCCACCTGCACTGTGAATGTTTAAATTGTGTGTTCAATAAAAACATGGTAACAAGATTATTGCCGACAGGTTAGCCTCTTTTTTACCATCTTTAATAGGTGCTGAACAGGTGGGATTTGTCCAGGGCCGCTCAGCGGTTAAGAATATTCGGACGGTTTTAGCAGTGCTGGATAGAGTTAGACAGGACCCTCGTCCAGGGGAACGTCCAGCCATGCTCACCTTAGACGCAGAAAAAGCTTTTGATAATGTTCGGTGGGCGTGGCTGGAGGCGGTACTGGACAGATTGGGATTCAAGGGGGCTTTTAGGACGTTTATTGCAAATTTGTATAGTAACCCAAGAGCGCGGGTATACACCCAGGGCTACCTCTCCAAACCTTTTGAACTGGAAAAGGGTACAAGACAGGGATGCCCGCTCTCACCCCTGCTCTTCAACTTAGCACTTGAGCCATTATCACGGCTTCTTTGCACTTCGGACCTGTATACAGGGATTGAGGTGGGAACTAAACAAGTGAAGGCGGCGCTCTTTGCTGATGATGTAGTATTATTTCTGGCTCGACCGAGAGAGCATATCCCAGTTATTTTCGAGGATTTGGAGGCCTTTGGAAGTTATTCTGGGTACAGGGTGAATATTTCAAAATGTGAACTCTTGCCTTTGGTGCCCATGAATGACATCGTACAAAAAGTAAAAAGGGATCAAGGAATTAGCATAGCCAAATCCAGCATAACATACCTAGGGGTGAAGATAGGGAGGGACCCGCACTCTTTATATCAATTAAATTTTCCACCATTACTGTCCCGGATAGGGGCCGACCTGGATAGATGGCAAGGCCTACCTCTTTCCCTGATGGGGAGGTGCTGCCTGGTGAAGATGATGGGAGTCGCTAGGTTGTTATATCCAATGCAGACTATTCCATTACTGCTGAGACATGCTGATGTCAAACTCTTGGAAAGCAGATTTGTGCGGTTCATATGGCAAGGCAAGAAGCCGAGAGTGGCTCTGGACAAATTGAAACTGAGAAGGGAGGTGGGAGGGATTAACTTCCCGGACGTCAGGGGTTATAATATAGCATGTAACAGCAGGTACATATTGGATTGGGCAAATCAGACCTCTTATTATACAAATCTCAGTCTGGAGAAACAGTTAGCAAAACCTTGGGATCTGATGGCATTACTGCACACTAGTCTGCCTAACTTGCCGAGATCAATTAAAATGTCCTTGCTGTTAAGGGATACTATTGTAGTGTGGAAAATACTGAGGAAGATGTATGATTTGCCCTATCAAATATCTAAGCATCTCCCAATAGCAGCCAACCCTAGTTTTGAGCCAGGAAGGGGTAGCAAAGGTATAGCAATGTGGTTAAGCAAAGGGATAAGAACGATGGGTGACGTATTCCATGAGACAGAACCTCGGAGGAGGACACAGGAGGAGTTGAGGGAGAGGTGGGGATTGCAGGGTCTGACATTCTTGCCGTACATGCAACTTATGTCATATGGCAAAAGATTATGCAGGGATCTAACAAGAGAATGGAGGACGAATGATTTTGACAGTCTTTTGCGGCAAAAGGTTAGACCGACAATCTCACTTCTTTATCAATCCCTGAGAAATAGATGGGAAAGGGTGGAGGCCAAGAATATGTTTCGGAAGTGGGGAACATTATTGGAGGTTGAGGATGTGCACCAGTTGGTTTGGACGGGCATAGGGACGCTGCATCAGGCTGTTCCGGATGAAAACTGGCGCGAGACTCACTTCAAAATTCTGCACCGCGCAACCTATGGTTTTGATGTTCCAAGGGCAGGTTCAAAACTAGACAGAATAGTGGCATGTCCAAAGTGTGATGCCCCTGGAACAGATTTATACCATGGGCTATGGAGCTGTCCGAGATTGAGATCATATTGGGATGAAGTCTCTGATCTACTAAAAAAGTGTGGTAGGAGTGAGACGGAGATTACTCCTGTAGTTGTGATCTTGCATGTCCAATACCACAAAGACGACCGGTCCAATAGCTACACAATGTCGTCTCTATTACCAATGGAGCATAAAATTGTGCTAGGGGCGAAAAAATGCTTGTTAAACTTGTGGCTTCAATCTCAGACTCCCTCGATATCCATGGTCATCACGTGTCTCAGACGCATATTCCATCTGGAGTGGTTGGTAGCGACGCAACAAAAAGAGGTTAGAGGGAAAAAATTATATCTAACATGGCGCAAATTTATTCTGGGTCATATTAATCACGGCGAATACAACCGGATTATGTCCCCCTTCAAGTTGACGGAGTGGTATTTGTTGGAGGATCTCAAGGATAGACTGGGAATGTTAAAAGTGACATAGGTGTTACCAGATGTGTATGTACTTATGTGTAGCCAGGTATGGTGTTCCAGCTGATGCAGGGAAGGGGGGGAGGGGGGGAATTGGGTTTTATATTGGGGGGTTTTGTTTTAACTTTCCAAATGATGTAACGTGCCGAACATGCTTTTTCTATGTCAAAGTCATCTTCATGTACAGTGTGATATGATGTCAATTTGTTACTTTTGGATTGTGGGAGAAAAATAAAAAATTATATTTAAAAAAAAAAACATGGTAACATTTAATTCTTGTTATTAGTTTAACCACCTCAGCCCCCCTAGCTTAAACCCCCTTAATGACCAGACCACTTTTTACAATTCTGCACTACACTACTTTCACGGTTTATTGCTCGGTCATACAACTTACCACCCAAATTAATTTTACCTCCTTTTCTTCTCACTAATAGAGCTTTCATTTGGTGGTATTTCATTGCTGCTGACATTTTAACATTTTTTTATATTAATCAAAAATGACCGAAATGTTTGCAAAAAAATTACATTTTTCACTTTCTGTAAAATTTTTCAAATAAAACTACATTTCTATATATATTTTTCTCTAAATGTATTGTTCTACATGTCTTTAATAAAAAAAAAAATACAATAAGTGTATATTTATTGGTTTGGGTAAAAGTTATAGCGCTTACAAACTACGGTGCAAAAATTTTTATTTAAGCACTTTGACTTTCTGATCACCTGTCATGTTTCCTGAGGTTCTACAATGCCCAGACAGTAGAAACACCCCACAAATGACCCCATTTCGGAAAGTAGACACCCTAAGGTATTCGCTGATGGGTATACAGGGAGTGCAGAATTATTAGGCAAATGAGTATTTTGACCACATCATCCTCTTTATGCATGTTGTCTTACTCCAAGCTGTATAGGCTCGAAAGCCTACTACCAATTAAGCATATTAGGTGATGTGCATCTCTATAATGAGAAGGGGTGTGGTCTAATGACATCAACACCCTATATCAGGTGTGCATAATTATTAGGCAACTTCCTTTCCTTTGGCAAAATGGGTCAAAAGAAGGACTTGACAGGCTCAGAAAAGTCAAAAATAGTGAGATATCTTGCAGAGGGATGCAGCACTCTTAAAATTGCAAAGCTTCTGAAGCGTGATCATCGAACAATCAAGCGTTTCATTCAAAATAGTCAACAGGGTCGCAAGAAGCGTGTGGAAAAACCAAGGCGCAAAATAACTGCCCATGAACTGAGAAAAGTCAAGCGTGCAGCTGCCAAGATGCCACTTGCCACCAGTTTGGCCATATTTCAGAGCTGCAACATCACTGGAGTGCCCAAAAGCACAAGGTGTGCAATACTCAGAGACATGGCCAAGGTAAGAAAGGCTGAAAGACGACCACCACTGAACAAGACACACAAGCTGAAACGTCAAGACTGGGCCAAGAAATATCTCAAGACTCATTTTTCTAAGGTTTTATGGACTGATGAAATGAGAGTGAGTCTTGATGGGCCAGATGGATGGGCCCGTGGCTGGATTGGTAAAGGGCAGAGAGCTCCAGTCCGATTTAGACACCAGCAAGGTGGAGGTGGAGTACTGGTTTAAGCTGGTATCATCAAAGATGAGCTTGTGGGGCCTTTTCGGGTTGAGGATGGAGTCAAGCTCAACTCCCAGTCATACTGCCAGTTTCTGGAAGACACCTTCTTCAAGCAGTGGTACAGGAAGAAGTCTGCATCCTTCAAGAAAAACATGATTTTCATGCAGGACAATGCTCCATCACACGCGTCCAAGTACTCCACAGCGTGGCTGGCAAGAAAGGGTATAAAAGAAGAAAATCTAATGACATGGCCTCCTTGTTCACCTGATCTGAACCCCATTGAGAATCTGTGGTCTATCATCAAATGTGAGATTTACAAGGAGGGAAAAGAGTACACCTCTCTGAACAGTGTCTGGGAGGCTGTGGTTGCTGCTGCACGCAATGTTGATGGTGAACAGATCAAAACACTGACAGAATCCATGGATGGCAGGCTTTTGAGTGTCCTTGCAAAGAAAGGTGGCTATATTGGTCACTGATTTGTTTTTGTTTTGTTTTTGAATGTCAGAAATGTATATTTGTGAATGTTGAGATGTTATATTGGTTTCACTGGTAAAAATAAATAATTGAAATGGGTAGATATTTATTTTTTGTTAAGTTGCCTAATAATTATGCACAGTAATAGTCACCTGCACACACAGATATCCCCCTAAAATAGCTAAAACTAAAAACAAACTAAAAACTACTTCCAAAAATATTCAGCTTTGATATTAATTAGTTTTTTGGGTTCATTGAGAACATGGTTGTTGTTCAATAATAAAATTAATCCTCAAAAATACAACTTGCCTAATAATTCTGCACTCCCTGTAGTGAGTTCATGGAAGTTTTTATTTTTTGTCACAAGTTAGCGGAAATTGAATTTTTTATTCCACTAACTTGTGACAAAAAATAAAATTTTACATGAACTCACCATACCCCTCACGGAATACATTGGGGTGTCTTCTTTCTAAAATGGGGTCACTTGTGGTGTATTTATACTGCCCTTGCATTTTAGGGGCCCTAAAGCGTGAGAAGTAGTTTGGAATCCAAATGCGTTAAAATGCCCTGTGAAATCCTAAAGGTACTCATTGGAATTTGGGCCCTTTTGCGCATCTTGGCTGCAAAACAATGTCACTCATGTGGTATCGCCGTACTCAGAAGAAGTAGGGCAATGTGTTTTGGGGTGTATTTTTACATATATCCATACTGTGTGTGAAAAATATCTCTGTAAATGACAACTTTTTACATTTTTGTATACAAAGTTGTCAATTTACAGAGATATTTCTCTCACCCAGCATGGGTATATGTAAAAATACACCCCAAACCACATTGCCCTACTTCTCCTGAGTACGGCGATATCACATGTGTGACCCTTTTTTGCAGCCTAGGTGTGCAAAGGGGCCAAAATTCCAATGAGTACCTTTAGGATTTCACAGGGCATTTTTACGCATTTGGATTCCAAACTACTTCTCACGCTTTAGGGCCCCTAAAATGCCAGGGCAGTATAAATACCCCACATGTGACCCTATTTTGGAAAGAAGACACCCCAAGGTATTCCGTGAGGGGCATGGCGAGTTCATAGAAGTTGTTTTTTTTGGCACAAGTTAGTTAAATTGGATTTTTTTTTGTTTTTTCTCCCTTTCCGCTAACTTGTGACAAAAAGTTAAATCTTTCATGGACTCTATATGCCCTTCAGCAAATACCTTGGGGTGTCTTCTTTCCAAAATAGGGTCATTTGTGGGGTGTTTGTACTGCCCTGGCATTACATGTATGGCCAGCATTAGGAGTTTCTGCTATTCTCCTTATATTGAACATACGGTTAATGAGATATTTTTTTCCGTTCAGCCTCTGGGCTGAAAGAAAAAATGAACGGCACAGTTTTCTTCATTCGCATAGATCAACGTGGATGAAAAAAAAAGAGGGGAAAGGCGTCTGCCAGGACATAGGAGCTCCGCCCAACATCCAAACCCACTCAGCCCAGTATGCCCTGGCAAACCCGATTTCTCCATTCACATCAATTTTTTTTTTTTTTTAATATACAAAGTGTTTGCCAAAGCATATGAACACTGCCCCTCAGCTCATAAGCCTCGGCAAATGTATCTTGCCATTTGGTCAACTAAATTTAGGGGGTATTCCCTGAGACTATCCAAGAAAAAAAGCAAGCCTGTCTTACAAATGGGAGGCTAGCAAAGTACAGGAAGCCGCTGCGATTGATAAAAAATATCAAAACTGATTTTTTTTATCGCCGGAGTGCTTGTGTAGTGATTGTGCAGTGATAAAAAAATAAATAAAAATTTGTCACTGCGGCGGGGCGGGCGTGGGTGAACGCACGTGTGGGCGACCGATCAGGCCTGATCGGGCAAACACTGCGTTTTGGGTGGAGGGCGAGCTAAGGTGACACTAATACTATTATAGATCTGACTGTGATCAGTTCTGATCACTTACAGATACTATAAAGTACCAATTCTGATTAGCAATACGCTAATCAGCGAATCAGAGACTGCGGTGCGGTCCAAAGGGGCCTAAACTAACCTAAACCTAACATTCAATACTGGTGGAAAAAAAAAAGTGACAGTTTACACTGATCACTTTTTTCCCTTTCACTAGTGATTGACAGGGGTGATCAAGGGGTTAATTGGAGTGATTGGGGGGGGGGGGGGGTGATCTGGGGCTAAATATGTAGTGCTTGGTGTACTCACTGTGATCTGTGCTCTCTGCTGGGACCAACCGACGAAAAGGACCCAGCAGAGAGCACAGAAGCCATTTAACACATTATATTTATAAATATAATGTGTTATATGGCTGGTAGTTCGTTATTTTAAAAGTCACCAACCTGCCAGCGCTGATCATTGGCTGGTGACCAACTCCTTGTGCGCCTTTTGCCGACCAGCACTGCGCATGTGCAGGTCGCATATGCGCGTCATCTCGCGTCTCGCAAGATAACGCGTAGATGCGTCCAGGAGGAATAACCCGGCCGCCCGCAGGACGCATCCCTGCATTAGGTGGTCGGGAGGTAGTTATGCAGACTGTGATTGTCTATTGTTGTGACTTAGATGAAGATCAGATCACATTTTATGACCAATTTGTACAGAAATCCATATCATTCCAAAGGGTCACATACTTTTTATTGCAACTGTGAGTACTGCAGCAACCATAATGGCAGAGTTTGGGCACAAGGCCACATAATACATGCTCACTTTCTTGCTCAGGGAAGGGGGGGGGGTCTAGATAGACCAACTACAGCTGAAGAGTGCTCCCCTCAATGACAAGGGAACAGGCATATGAGAGAGTGTCCCCTGCATGAAAGGTACTGGTACAGGAGTGCCATGACGTGTGCATTCACAAGAACAAGGGGTGAACCAGACTGGGCCACAGTCCATGGCTAAAGCTAATCCTTGGCTAGGCATGAATAGAAGTGGTCACTGAATAGAAGTAGTCTATGAACTATGAAATCAGAATATGCGCATATGTGGTATCGTATAGAAGTAAACTAATCTTTTCACTGAAAAGGAACTCAAATTTACAACATTTACAACATTTTACTGAAAAGAGTACTTACTGAACTGATACAAAGGTGAAAACACCAGATTACTGTAGGATGTAGACCCAATGCTATATGAGGTAGAGGCTGCACAGATCCCAAAGGCTCCATTCACACATCCGTAATTCTGTTCCGCATTTTGCGGAACGGAATGGTGGACCCATTCATTTCTATGGGGCCACACGATGTGCTGTCAAGATCCGGAAAGGCGGACCTGCAATTCCGTTCCCGAAAAAATATAACAAAATAAAAAATGTCCCATTTTATTAGGCATTTTCTATTATAGTGCCAATGATGTGCAGTCCGCAAAATGCGGAACGCACATTGCCGGTGTCCGTGTTTTGCGGATCCACAAAATACATACAGACGTGTGAATGGACCCAAATACTGATAAACATCCACTGATGCTCTTATAGCTATGAGTGTGGTAGATGCTTGGTATTTTCAAATGCCCACAAGTAAGGTTTCTATAATATTCTAGTTGCGTATTTATGCATAGTGCACCACTATTGGTCACAGACAGCCACTTGGCTTGTGTATAAAAGGAGAAAGAACCTTGCAGAACAGAACAAGGAATTTTGCCCACTAACCTGAGATGACTGACTGCAGCAAATCCATGATAACGCGAGCAAAAGAGTTTTCCACATTCTGCAGGAAGGTTTTTCTCTCTTGTTGAGTGCTGAAAACTTTACTAATTCTCTGCATCATTTTCACGGCCCAATCCATGCAGTACAAATCCTTTTCACAAACCTGACTTGCATATAAAAAAGAAATGCTGAACCTTTGCAGGAACATTTACTTTACAGTAAAAATTGTTTTATTGTTCAGTGCTGTTTAGTGTATGTAAATATAAATCTTGGGGCATTTTTTACATTTCACATTAATCAACCATTTGAATTAATTATTTTTTTGCCATTTTCAGCATCAACTCACAGGAAACAACGTTATCCCTTACTACAAGTGATTTTTTTTTAATCTATAAAGCAGTTTTCCTGCACGCCATCCCGGTCATGTGACATTTTACTCTGTGTTGGTTCCCTATCCTGATGACATCCCAACTACATCTGAGTCATGGCAAGACTTGTACGGTTCTGCCTGGTCGACACAACAACATCAATAACCTTGATGTTGCCTCTGAGGGCAGTGTTCTTCTCTTTTTTCCTGGACCCTGCCCTGTAGATGTGATGTCAGCAATGATTCTGTGTCTAAGGCCTCATGCACACGACAGTTTTTTTTCACGGCCCGCAAAAACGGGGTCCGTGGGTCCGTGATCCGTGACCGTTTTTTCGTCCGTGGGTCTTCCTTGATTTTTGGAGGATCCACGGACATGAAAAAAAAGTCGTTTTGGTGTCCGCCTGGCCGTGCGGAGCCAAACGGATCCATCCTGAATTACAATGCAAGTCAATGGGGACGGATCCGTTTGATGTTGACACAATATGGTGCCATTTCAAACGGATCCGTCCCCATTGACTTTCAATGTAAAGTCTGGAGTTCTTTTATACCATCGGATTGGAGTTTTCTCCAATCCGATGGTATATTTTAACTTGAAGCGTCCCCATCACCATGGGAACGCCTCTATGTTAGAATATACTGTCGGATATGAGCTACTTCGTGAACCTCAGATCCGACAGTATATTCTAACACAGAGGCGTTCCCATGGTGATGGAGACGCTTCAGGTTAGAATACACTACAAACTTTGTACAAGACTGCCCCCTGCTGCCTGGCAGCACCCGATCTCTTACTGGGGGATATGATAGCACAATTAACCCCTTTAGGTGCGGCACCTAAAGGGGTTAATTGTACTATCATATTCCCCTGTAGGAGATCAGGGCTGCCAGGCAGCAGGGGGCAGCCCCCCCCCTCCCCAGTTTGAATATCGTTGGTGGCACAGTGTGCCAACCACCATCGGCCCCCCCTCCCTCCCTCTATTGTATTAAATCGTTGGTGGCACAGTGTGCCAACCACCATCGGCCCCCCTCCCTCCCTCTATTGTATTAAATCGTTGGTGGCACAGTGTGCCAACCACCATCGCCCCCCCCCCCCCCTCTATAGCAGTAACATTGGTGGCAGTGTGTGGTCTCAACAGTAGAAGATTCATACTTACCGGCTTGCTGCTGCGATGTCTGTGTCCGGCCGGGAGCTCCTCCTACTGGTAAGTGAAAGGTCTGTGCGGCGCATTGCTAAAGAACTGTCACTTACCAGTAGGAGGAGCTCCCGGCCGTTCACAGACATCGCAGCAGCAAGCAGGTAAGTATGAATCTTCTACTGTTGAGACCGCACACTGCCACCAATGTTACTGCTATAGAGGGAGAGGGGGGTGGCGGGGGGGGCGATGGTGGTTGGCACACTGTGCCACCAACGATTTAATACAATAGAGGGAGGGAGGGGGGCCGATGGTGGTTGGCACACTGTGCCACCAACGATTTAATACAATAGAGGGAGGGAGGGGGGGGGGCGATGGTGGTTGGCACACTGTGCCACCAACGATATTCAAACTGGGGAGGGGGGGGGGTCTGCCCCCTGCTGCCTGGCAGCCCTGATCTCTTACAGGGGAATATGATAGTACAATTAACCCCTTTAGGTGCCACACCTGAAGGGGTTAATTGTGCTATCATATCCCCCTGTAAGAGATCGGGTGCTGCCAGGCAGCAGGGGGCAGTCTTGTACAAAGTTTGCAGTGTATTCTAACTAGAAGCGTCCCCATCACCATGGGAACGCTTCTGTGTTAGAATATACTGTCGGAAATGAGTTTTCACGAAGTGAAAACTTAGATCAGAAAAAGCTTTTATGCAGACGGATCTTCGGATCCGTCTGTATGAAAGCAACCTACGGCCACGGATCACGGACACGGATGCCAATCTTGTGTGCATCCGTGTTCTTTCACGGACCCATTGACTTGAATGGGCCCGTGAACCGTTGGCCGTGAAAAAAATAGGACAGGTTATATTTTTTTCACGGCCTCGAAACACGGGTCACGGGCGCGGTGTAAAAACGGTGCACAAGCCGAGTTTTCTACGGCCCCATTGAAAGTCAATGGAGCCGCAGAAAAAAACGGAAAACGGCACAACGGCCACGGGTGCACACAACGGTCGTGTGCATGAGGCCTAAGGGCAAGGTTTGTCAAGCCGGGCTTTAAGCAGGCTTGGATATGTCATTTCCAAGCTAGGAGGAGGAGGAGGAGAGACAGACCTGATGCTACAGACACTCCCCGTGAGTCTTGTGCCAGTATGTAAACACAGGGTGAGGATTCACCGATCGCAATTACAGTGGATGAGTCAAAATTCACTCAGAACTTCATCATCTGTCTTATATAATGCAGTAAGGTTAAATGGTGGTGTTGTTTAATTTTGTGTGTAAGGCCCCTTTCACACAGGTGAGTATTCCGCGCGGGTGCAATGCGTGAGTTGAACGTATTACACCCGCACTGAATCCTGACCCATTCATTTCTATGGGGCTGTTCACATGAGCGGTGATTTTCACGCATCGCTTGTGCGTTGCATGAAACTCGCAGCATGTTCTATATTGTGCGTTTTCCACGCAACGCAGGCCCCATAAAAGTGAATGGGGCTGCGTGAAAATCACAAGCATCCGCAAGCAAGATGCGGTGTGATTTTCACGCACGGTTGCTAGGAGACGATCATTTTATTATTTTCCCTTATAACATGGTTATAAGGGAAAATAATAGCATTCTGAATACAGAATGCATAGTACAATAGCGCTGGAGGGGTTCAAAAAATAGAATAAAAAATTTAAAATTTGACCGGAGTGACGTCACCACAGGTCCTTTGACTGCAATCAGCAAAGAAAGAGACAGAAAAGATGCCGGCTGCGCGAGCAAGTGGATTAAGGTGAGTTAATTTTATTTTTATTTTTTTAACCCCTCCAGCGCTATTGTACTATGCATTCTGTATTCAGAATGCTATTATTTTCCATTATAACCATGTTATAAGGGAAAATAATACAATCTACAGAACACCGATCCCAAGCCCGAACTTCTGTGAAGAAGTTCGGGTTTGGGTACCAAACATGGCGATTTTTCTCACGCACGTGCAAAACGCATTACAATGTTTTGCACTCGCGCGGAAAAGTCGTGCATGTTCCTGCAACGCACCCGCACCTTTTCCCGCAACGCCCGTGTGAAACCAGCCTAACAGGAAAACCCCTTGAAATAGACTAATTTGTGATTATTTATACAGGTGTGTTGATTCTTGATGTAGTCACAGTAGGTGCCGCTAGATTATGCTTAACCCATTGTGTATACTAGCAGGCATTCAACAGTAAACCCAGTGTTTTGGTGATATGCACATCATGTTTGTAACGTGTCTTCAATAAAACGACAATGTTTTTAATTTTCATGGATGCTGGAATCGCTTTTTGGAGTTTAAACTATTGTGTTGGCTCAGCGCTGTTTCGTGCATGGTCCCTTATACTTGGGGGTCTTCTACAAGATGGTGAGTGAAAATTTCCCTTTTGTATTATTCTCAAACACTCACACCCTGTTCAATACCCAACAATAAAAGACTGCAATTTTATATTTGCACGTCTGTGAACCCACATATCGAAAGAACAAACTGCAGGGCACCTGTAACCTGCATATTAAGCACTCACCAGCGCAAGAAAGACCACCATTCTGCCTAGGTCTGCTGTCCGTCCATTCACTGCTTTGCTGGCCATGAAGGTGAAACAGATACTGTTTCCACTTAAGATGAGAAGGCGGGCATTGTTTTCTAGTAGCCATTCATGAGGGACCACTGCCAAAAGAAAAAGACATTTCACGAACAATAAAAATAAAAATTTGGCATTTAGTACACATATGCCGCCATATGGTACTCCGTTTCACACTGTATGCCACAGATATTCTCTCTTAGAAGAAATAGTTCTATGTTAGAATTCCCCCATAAGTGCTTGTTCACAACGTTGTTCATTTCCGTTGTTCTGCTCCGATAGTCATTATCAAACGGATGCTAAAGCGCCAGACAGGCCCCTTTTCTTTAATGGGCCACTGAGTTTCCATCATATTCCAGGAAAAAATAGCATTGCAATTTATCTGACATGCCTATTTTAATAGCTACACACATTTCCCACGTAATAACTATTCTTATGGCTCTATGTTGTGTCCTTCCTTTATTATTTCACCTAGAAGTTATAAATGAATTGCTAGCAGTCTGCAGTAAGGATACAGAAGGGAGGTAACAAGTTGGGGGCGTATACCTGCACAGTCTGACAATGGCAGCACTGATTGGATAGAGCGAGTCTGTGCAGGTACACCCCCCCAACTGGTTACCATCCCTCTGTATCCTTACTGCAGACTGATAGCAATTCATTCATAATTTCTAGTAGGAATAATACAGGGATGGCACAACATAGAGCCATAAGTATAGATGCTCCAGAAATGTTAGTACATGGGGAATGTATGGAGCTATTAAAACAGCCATGTCAGGAGTGGTGACAGGTCCTCTTTAACACGTTCTCTAATGTAGATGTGAATGAGCCCTAATGTGGTGTCTGATGGTCTGGCAGTCCATATGCCTTTGTATGAAATCAGAGTCATAGCATAAATGAATCAATATCATAGTAGTGCAAATATATTTTAGATTTCCAGCATTCATGATTACAATAGCTAAGATTTATGTTAGTAAACTACAACTCCCAGCATGCTTGAACAGCCTACAGCTATCAGTCTACAGCAGGGCATTGTGGGAGTTGTAGTTTCACGACAGCTGGAGGGACGCAGGTTGAGCATGCCTGGTATACGGCATACTGACACTCAGAATGTGGTAATAGGCAGAAACAGTGAAGAGTAAAAGTGCAAAGTAAAGTGGATACATTTCATATATCATCTCTGCCTCCAGTATCTGGGACATTTAAAAAGAAATACTAGAATAATTTTATATTGTCCACTATATTTAATTCACATTACACCCCCTATAGCCTATACAGAAAAATATAAAAATCCCTGCAGCACTGCCACCTTCATCTTCTGGCAGACAATTGTGCAGCACGCGTCATATGCTATTGTGTATACATTTGATTTACTGCAGTTGTGCCAGACACAGACACATAAAATGTCTGCCCGATTGTGTGTACATTAAATTACCTGACAGCTCATCCACCAGACTGATAACATCATCGGCTGTCCACTCTTTGGACTCTGTGTCATAAAGCAGTTTGATGGCGTCAGCTAGTCCCTTAAGACTGTTCTCATCAGCTAATCCTTCTGTCATCTTCAGCCATGATATATGTCCTAAATACATTAATCAAATGGAGTAACTGTAAGCAGTGATCAGATTTCTCAGAAAACACACACACATATATATATATATATATATATATATATGCAAAAGTGTGTGTGTTTATTTATATACAAAGATTTCTTTTTTGCTAAACAGATAAACAAGTTATTTTTTTTATTTACAGGCCATAAACATAAAGATGTAGCCACGATACAAGCCTTTTCAAATTTTATATGTTGGTTGGAAAAGGCCATAGAGAAGATGTTCCCTACAAAACATATTTTTGGTAACTGGAAGGGCCTGCCCCAGGAACTATGGTACAGCTAAGGCTACTTTCACACTCGCGTTTGGTGCGGATCCGCCATGGATCTGCACAAACGCATCCGTTCAGATAATACAACCGCATGCATCCGTTCAGAACGGATCCGTTTGTATTATCTTTAACATAGCCAAAAGGGATCCGTCTTGAACACCATTGAAAGTCAATAGAGGACGGATCCGTTTTCTATTGTGCCAGATTGTGTCAGTGAAAACTGATCCGTTTTGGACCGCTTGTGAGAGCCCTCAACGGATCTCACAAACGGAAATCAAAACGCCAGTGTGAAAGTAGCCTAAGACTACAATCTTTGCTCATCTTGCTACTTTCACACTAGCGTTTTTGCTCAATCTGGCAGGGTTCAGCAAAAATGCTTCCATTACTGATAATATAACCATCTGCATCCATTATGAACGGATCCGGTTGTATTATCTTTATCATGGCCAAGACGGATCCGTCATGAACTCTGTTGAAAGTCAATGGAGGACGGATCAGTTTTCTATTGTGTCAGAGAAATCTTGCTCCGCATCCCGGGACGGAAATAAAACTGCAGCTTGCTGCGGTTTGCTCTCCAGTATGGGAACGCAACCAAATGGAACGGAATGCATTTTGGAGCATTCCGTTCTGTTCAGTTATGTTTTGTCCCCATTGACAATGAATGAGGACAAAATGGAAGCGCTTTTTTATGGTATTGAGACCCTACGACGGATCTCAATACCGGAAAATAGAAACGCTAGTGTGAAAGTAGCCTTACTGACAGACACATTGGAGTACTTCCTAACCACCACTAGGTGGTGATAAAAGCATTGGTAAGAATAAAATGTGGTTTATAAGAGCCACATTGTCCAGAGCTAACATCTTTCAACAGATAAGAGTATCAGATGAGTGAAATACTCATAAGCAATAAACTATGTGACACAACAAAAGCCATAGGAATACTTTAAAGGGGTTTTCCTAGATACAGTACAGACCAAAAGTTTGGGCATTCAAAGAGTTTTCTTTATTTTCACGACTATGAAAATTGTAGATTCACACTGAAGGCATCAAAACTATGAATTAACACATGTGGAATTATATACATAACAAAAAAGTGTGAAACAACTGAAAATGTCATATTCTAGGTTCTTCAAAGTAGCCACCTTTTGCTTTGATTACTGCTTTGCACACTCTTGGCATAGTCATGAAAATAAAGAAAACTCTTTGAATGAGAAGGTGTGTCCAAACTTTTGGTCTGTACTGTATATACTGATGACCTAGCTTCTGGATAGGTCATCAGTATCTGATCGGTGGGGGTCCGACAACTGTGAACCTGCTGATAAGCTTTTTGAGAAGGCAGCGGCGCTTGCAGCAGTTTTGCTTAGTCCAAGTGACGTCGCGTTCATCAGTCATGTGGCCTTGCGCAGCTCAGCCCCATTGAGGTGAATAGGGCTGAGCTGTGATACCAAGCACAGCCCTGTACGATGTACGGAGCAGTGCTTGGCGAGCAGGAAGAAGGCAGGAGCTCCTGCCGTCTAAAACAGCTGATCGTCTGGGGTCTTGGATCAGTATCTGATCAGATACTGATGACCTATCTTTCTGTCTACATAGATGTGTGAGGGCTCATATTTTGCGGGACAATCTGTAGTTTTTGCAAATACTATTTTGGGGTATGTATGACTTTTTGATCACTTTTGGTTAAATATATTTTTTTTTGAAGTGATGAAAAAACTGTGAATCGGCAATTTCTTTCTGTTATGTCATTCACTGTATGGGTTAATTTTTATATATATTTTAGTAGTACATTTTAGCATGCGGTGATATTATTTTTTTTGTTTATTTTTATTTTGGGAAAAGTGGGTGATATGAATTTTTATATATTTATTTTATTTTTAACTTTTTCTTAGGTTCCCATTAGTCTATACAGAAATCACTATATTACAGTTCAGTGCTGCCACCTGCTGGCCTGAACTGTAATATACAAGTAATGAGTCTGGAAGCCTACAACAGGCTCAGGCTCATTACTGCAGTAGAATACCTTCCTTGATCTCTCCCGGGGTGAGTCGTTCCTTACCTGGAAACATGTGCTTTAGCTGTCTCAGACGCCATGGTCACATTTGACCATGGCATCTGAGGACTTCAAGTCATGCGATCGGCCTTTCCGACGATCGCGGACCTTGGCCGACGTGTCTACTGCATGAAACAGCAGGCACCCAGTGGCTATGGAGCTCGCTCCGCTCTAAAGCGGATGTCATCTTTAAAGAACTGAAATCCGCCATACATGTACAGTGGATGTAGGGAAGGGATTACATTTTACAAAGAAAGTCTATTTACGCAGGGGAATTTTTTGCAGCATGTTTGTGAGGTTTCTTAAAATCTCAACCACTTTGCTGGTACTGTAAAATGCAGCAGTTTTGCTATGTGAACATACCCTTAAAAAACATTGTGAAGGGTCAGTGCATTAGAGAACTGGAAGGTGCTAAAATATGTCTATGACTTTGAGGAGGCCAGAAGAAGCGTATAATACGCTAAACGGCCGTTGCCTTATGGTGCCTGTGTGGAGCACCACGCTTTGATTGCCTGCTCCGCATGCCTTTTATCTGAATAAATTAAAGATTGGACCTTCTTGGTGAGTGCCGTCTCGTATCTTCTGTGTGCGGGACTGTGTGTGTTGAGACTGAGCACCACCGAAGTCGACTGTGGGTCCCGGTGTCACCACAGAGAGAGTGGAAAGTGTTATCCTGAAATCTAGAGGGGAAGCTGAAGCAGTGCCATCCTGTTCGTTTGTCTGCCTGTGTTGACTAAAATATGTCTATTACCGGATTTGCTTACTTTATTGGGGCAAATGGTTTTTGTAAAATACATGGGCAGTCATGGGGCATTCAAATTCCAAGCTGACTCCCTTCTTAAACTGTCTGAGAAATACAAGTGACATATTATGTCATGTGAATAGACAAATCACAGGCTGTGGCTGAGTGCTGAGAAGAATAAAGACATCCTTCATTCTGCTGAAGGTGCAAGCAGTGAAGGAAAATTTGCTTTCTCCACCACTGCTCTGCTCCTTTAAAAGAACAGTTGTAGTTAATAAAGGGAGCAATAATATTAGGGACAAATACATATTATATTAATTAAAGGGCCTCATGGGCAGAAGCCAGATATGCAAATGACTTTAACTGTAGCTGAGAATATGTATCTATATCTATAACTTGTAATAACTATAAAGGGCAATGATCATGTAAAACCTAGCTGTGGCAATCTCCTGCTACCAAATGGTGAGAGGTGGGTGCGGGCAGGAGGTCTCAAGCTTACTCATGTAACATACTTTGCAACATTTCAAAAGAAAAATGTATAACATAAAGATATTATAAAAGTAGATTACATGTTTATTGGCAACTCCTTACCATCTATTGTAGAGACTGGGCCAAAAAGAATGTAAAGTAGACGAGCCTGGTTTACCATTGGCCATGGCTTCAGTAGTCTTGTAAGCCAAAAAGCAGAATCAGTGCGGTGGGTCCAATGATCCAGTAGAACATGTCGGCAAAAGAGACGCACACGAAGCTCAAGCTTATATGATGACCCTGGAATTATTAGTCCATGTAAGCAATAGTGTACGGTAAAGAACATGATGTGGTGTGCTGCAACATGGATAGACACAGGAATACACACTAATAGTGTTCAAATTAACAGATTTACAAACAAAACAAAACTCAGCATTATGACAGGTCACAGTAACAGCAGCAATTCAGATTCAGTCTAAATTCGCAATGAACTAACTTCTGAAATGTCAGGAACTTACCGCATTCCTATGATGCCTTCCTCTTCATCTAACAGCCATCTCTCCGTGCGGTGGTGCTGGGGAAGAACAGGAGTGGTACGTGCACCAGTTGCAGAGCCTTTCCCCAGAGGGTTGTCATGCTATGCTCTGGCTCAGTCTCCAATCAGAAGGCAGGGAGGGGGATTTAAATCAGGCAATGACTGAGTCATTGCCTCCATATGTGCCTTGTGCTACTCTCAGCTCCTGCGTTAGTATCCCTGGTGAACTGACTTTGGCTTGGGTTTTTATTAACCCTTAGTGTGCTGATTTGATTTCTATTGATTCTTCTGGTGAGCTGGTATGTATTTGGATTAACCCCTTGTCTACTGCTTTTGGCTGTACCTGTCTCTCCTGGTTTTGACCCTGCTTGCTGACCACTCTTTTGTACCTTCCTGGTCATCCTGGTAGGTATGCTACTAGTGAGCTTGGACCTGTTTACTGCTACCTTACACCGTAGACTTAACCTGGGTCCCTAGTAGCCCATTCTCTTCAGTCTTGTGGCAGACTCTGGTGAAGAAGCTAGCAGTAGCCTTAGTTTCTACTGATTGGATTGGCTAAGTAAGACCGATAGAAGTTTTTGAGTTTGCTGGCTGTGGTTCTGGACAGTGACCTAAGATTTTGTTTACCCCAAATTTACACAGACCAAGACTAAATACAGTATATAGACAATAGTAGAGTAACTAACTATATTTATGCATTCTAATAGAACTTTCCTATAAAAAATTATTTTTTTGATGCAGTAACCAATGTGAAACGTTTCACTGACACTCATACTTCATATACTTGTACACACAGAAGTTACATTTTTATACACATCCCCTATAAAAGCTTTCTTCTTCAAGGATACCACCATGTTCTTTGAACATCAGGCTCTTTAGAAACTACATTTCCCTTAAATCTCATTAAAGATGTCACATAAAGGATGACTACATAACAATTAATTTTGGTGTCTATATCATAAAATAAAAGTATGTTTACTAAATATGTCTTTACTTAGTTTTTCTTTACCAAACACTTTGCATAAGAATTCAGCTGCAATTAAAGCAGCTCTGTCACCAATTGAAGACTTCAACTTGGTCTAGCGCTATCAAAAAGGGGAAGGGGGGTTTTAGACATCGGTAGGAGTCGCATAGCAGTGCTTGTACTGAAAAAGAAAGTCTCCCGGTGCTCGAAGTTGCCTGCCAGGAAAGGAATAAAAGTACGATTTTATCAACAACTGTGGTGCCGACAGTGAGGGGGAAGGTATTATTTTAAACTGCAGGATCATTCCTACCAGGCTATGTGCCTAGTTTAATAGGTCTCATCTGGTGGCAGAGCTGCTTTAACTTTTAAACCGTGGTAGAAAAGCATGAAGTAAATGCTTTTCTGTCAGGTTTTAATACTCAAAGTCTAGTTAAAACATTTCCAGCACATGGATATTTATGGCAAGTGCATGAAGTAGAAAATGTTTTGACGGAAAGACTCCAATTAGGGAACAATCACACATGGCAGATTTACCACAGCAGAATTCATCTGTTGTGGATTGCAAAGGATATTCACAGCACAAATTGACATGCTGTGGATTTACAATCCACACTGCAGGTCAATTTATCCACTTTGTTGGTACTATAAAAGCTATGGATTTGTCGTATGCAAATCCACCTGCATCCTGTGACCATAGCCTAAAGGCCCCTTTACACTACCTGAAGTTCGGGTAGATTATCATTAATGAGTGTTCATACAAATGCTTGGTCGGTGTAAAGGTGTCGCCGATTATGCAATGCTGATTGGGGGTTAAGTACTCTCCATAGTTAGGGCAACAGAGGTGGAACCTGCACCTATCAGATATTTATGGCATATACTTTTTGATGTGCCATATCTTAAATGGGAATATTCCTTTAACATTTATTGCAAGTGGTTTAATATAACAATGGAGGTCACATAATCTAAATGCCAAAAGTAATATCTAAGTTTCTTAAACAAATATGAAAAAAAAATCTTTAATCCCTTCAACCACCATGACGTACCCATGCATCACGGTAGCAGAGGAAATGTATGGAGCGGGCTGTTGCATTGAGCCCGTTACATAAGTGACCGGTGCTGGCTGCATTATACAGCAGGCACACAACCACAATGACGGGAAATGACGATCACACCGAACCCCTTCATTTAACCCCTTCATGTTTCGTGATCAACGCTGATCACGGCACCTGTGAGACAAGGCAGAGGGATGAGGCTCCTTCTGCTTTCCAATCGGAGCCCCCGCAGTGAAATTGCGGTGCTCCAATCGGTTATCATGACAGCCTGGAAGCTTGTTAAGCCTTCCAGGCCTGGCATGGTAAGCTCCCTGCTGCTGTGTGAACAAAGCACAGGACAGCAGGGAGCATGTGACAATCATATTCACACTAATATATCTCTATTAGAGTGAATAGGACAAGGGATCAAATGATCGCAGGTTCTAGCCCCCTAAGAGGGTTAACAGGTATTAAGTAAAAAGTACAAAACTATTATTATTTTTTGTATATTAAAAGTTTAAATCACCCCCACTTTCCCTATTTTACATATGAAATATATTAAAGATGTTCTCCGGTAATTAAGAAAATGAAAATACTTAAATATTACTTTATTATAAATATATTCCCAAATACCTTTCATTAGTTATAATGGCTCTTTTGTCTAGGGAGCAATCATTAGGAGAAATAAAATGGCTGCCATCCTATTAGTACACACAAAACCCATCCTAATCACACAGGAGGACAAGTGACTTCACAACTCTGAGCTAAAGCTCTGCCTCATCCTCCTCTCCTACTTGTCAGGGATTATTCAGATAATAAGAACTTTAGCTGAATCTCTGTGGGAATGGAGTTCATGAGGAGACATGAAGTACAGAGGAAGGACAGGACAGACTGTGGTAATGGTGGCTGCTCATTATCCACATCCTCACCCTGCAATCTGTATTTCATGTCTCCTCATGAACACAATTCCAACAGAGATTCAGTTAAAGAGCTTATCGTCTGTATTCAGGACCATAATCCCTGACCAGCAGAGCAGAGGGGAGGATGAGGCAGCTCTTTACCTGAGTGCTGTGAAGTAACTTGTCCTCCTGTGTGATTAGGACAGGTTTTGTGTGTGCTAATAGTATGGCGGCCATTTTATTTCTCCTGATGATTGCTCTCTAGAGAAAACAATCCATTAAAACTAATGAAAGGTATTTGGGAATCTATTTATAATAAAGTTAAATTTAAAGGGGTTGTCTCATCGGGCCGTTACTAAGGCCAGATGAGACACAGTTCTGATCACCTCCAGGCCGGGAACCAAAAATGTGCTCCGGCGCGCTGCTATTTCAGTAGCTCTTATTGCCGCCGTGTATGAGAGCTACGGAAACAGTGTAGCACAACAAGCTATGCTGTTTCCCTAACTCAGAAACATCATAGCTTGTTGTGTTACGCTTTTTCCATAGCTCTCATGCACAGCAATGAGAGCTACTGAAACAGCGAGCGCCAGAGCGCTCTGCTGTTTCCCGGCCTGGAGGTGGTCGGAACTCTTGTCTTATTTCGCCTTAGTAATGGCGAGATGAGACAACCCCTTTAAGTATTTTCATTTTCTTAATTCCTGGAGAACCACTTTAACAATAAAAAAATAAACATATCAGGTATCGCCGAGTCTGAAAATATCTGAACTATTAAAATATTTTTTTTAAATTCCTGTTCGGTGAAAGGAAAAAAAAATTTGAAACACATGATTCACCATTTTCAAAACGCCTTTCTTACATGAAAAAAAATTCCCTCTACTTGAAGCCATTATCACAATAATGATTCTTAAAGAAACTTGTCAACATAAGAATGTGTTGTGTAACTGTTACAAAAGTAGCTATTACTGGTATTTTAAGAATGCTTTAAAGTTGACTTTGTGCGATTAGCGTACCTTTATAGGATTGATGATGATGCTCTTGGACTGCCCTATAAGTGCATTCCCTTCATGACCCTCAAGCATTCTTATATATTTTAATATAAAACTTAAATCATAAAGCACTCTGGCTCTGGGCATAGAAAAGTCATTTTTCTTGTAGACAGAGTGATATGTTAAAGTTCAAGCTACAGCTCATATTCTCTGCAACACGATTCCTTTTAGGAGTAATATTAACATTTATCAAAGACAGCTGATGTAATAAACTTATACGAAGCACAAGAACATTTATCTGGCCTAAAATGGAAACATGTATACATTATGGCAGAAAACTATATTTTGCTGTCACTTATTTAAAACATTTATAGACCCAAAATGATGTGTAAAGACTGTAACTTCAAGATGAGCAAAAGGTACATGCAACGCTGTAACAAAATAGGAAACCCTAAACACAGTTTACAGTCAAATTACATTTCACCATAGGTCTTGTCAAAGGTAAACTGATGTCTAAAACATATTCTATTTTGTTCAATGGGAATCAGTTTTTCACTATGAGTGACTTCTTAGCTGCGTTAATTGTGATTGATTTATTACATTTTGGTGACACATTTCAGGGGCCTTCATTGTATGCTACAATGCATATATTGAATTGTAATCCTGCTTTTGGTAGACCAGGATTAGTAAATCTGGTTAATTGTGCAGTCATTTGTACTGGTCAGACAGTAACAGTTGTTGGTACAAGTAATGGAAAATGTAGTTGGATGTTATGGTAAAACAAAGAAACATGGAAGAAGCATAAAAATTGACCAAATGGTCCATCTAGTCTGACCTTATCTCACTTATCTTAGGAAAGACATGTGTATCTCCCAGACATGTTTAAATTCACTTACTCTCAATTTCCTAACCACACGGGCTGCTAGTTTGTTCCAAGCCTGAACTACTCTTTTGGTGTAAAAATATTTCATGACATTGCTTCTGATCTTCCTCCCCAACTAATTTTAGTTTTTTTATTAAAAACACTTCCCTCCTGAACCTTATTTTTGCCTTTAACATATCTAGATCATGTGCCGCCTTTGTCTTCTCTCCTGAAGGTTATACAGATTTAGGGGCACATTTATTAAAACCAATGTTTTAGATCTAAGAGCTCTCCAGGCTGTCATTATGAAAATCATTTGGGCTAACAAACGTTCCCGAATTGCTAGGGCAACGATGTGCCGCCACAAATCCCACAGGGGTCTATCAGTACCAGATCTTTTAAAATATTACAAGGCAGCCAGATTGGCTCAACTGTTCTTAACTCATTTAGACCCTAAAACACATCCACTTTGGATTTCACTAGAACAGTCTTTGATAGCCCCTTACACCTGGAGAGCCCTGACTTGGTCTAACCTCCCACTCCCAGACATCATTTGCACCAATTCCATATTATCACACTTTTCCCTTCTTTTATGGAGGTCAGTTAGAATTAAGTTCTCATTGCAGTCGAAAATCTCACCGTTGACATACCTAATAGGTAACCCTGCTTTCCACCCAGGCTGCCAAACACTCTCCATGGATGGATGGATCTCTCACAGGCTGTGCACCCTCTATAGGTTTCTGGCTAGGGGTAAATTGCTTTCTATGTCAGAATTTGTATTTACAGAAGCCTATACAGGCAATGAAAACCTATCTTGGCCCGGATCAAATTAATACTTCACTTTTATTAGATACATTGTTAAAAAGTGTCACTATTCATTGTGAATCACATTTGAAGAAAGCACACAGACAAAAACACACAAAATAACTACTGTGGTGTTAAAAACACAGTTGTGGCCCACCGCAAAAAAATACTGTATGTCATCACATAGAGGCGATATATTGGGTCGCTAGCTCTAAAGTTGAGGACAGCAGTATCAATTCTGTATATCCACAAGGAATGATATTGATTTGGGATACTAGTGAATTATTTGTCCAATCCACTACTTTGCCAGCATGCAGGGCTCTTGACAAATACGCCCTGGACTAAAAGGTGGATGGACCTAATAGTGCCAAAGAAATAGCTGTGACCAAGACACACTCGCTATTTGTCCATTAGCAAAATATGTGACCGCATGTTAGCGTGTTCATGACAACACCAATTGTTTAGTACCCATAGGCAACAAATCACACGATTTGTGACACACCAGATGTATCGGGGGATTTATTTGCATCCACCCACTATACAACTAGGCCTGTTCTAAACAAACCAAAAAACTGCTTGGTGTCAACTGGGTATATTCTAACGTCCCAAAAGCGCTGCTACCAACGAATCTGGTTAGCAGCACAGAAGGTGGCAATTGACTAATGCTACCCTTGTTGAGGAGGATTTATAGCATCTACCTTCAACAAACTTGGGACATTATCATGGTGCAGTTTCACACTATCCAGAGGCGATCGCTATACTAATGTGGCCTAAAGATATTGACATTGGCCTGACCTGATAATGTCAGTGCAATCAGACTGATGTGTGCTGTATTTGACTAGAAACCACCGCCAATTAGTACTGTTTGTACAAATCAGATGGTATACACAGAGCTGGCAAGACTGCTGTCCTCATACAGATGTGACCAGTCATTTACGTGAGACGGGTCACTACTGATGATTATCAAGTGAGGGCCACATAACTGCTAGTTAAAACCTAGAACTGCCCCCCGACATGTTTCGCCAGTCTCGCTGGCTTCCTCAGGGGTAACGGGCAGCAATGAATAAACTCGGCACCGGAAGCCTAAATGATGTCCCTTGTGATTGACAGGATCGACTAGCCTATCAATGGTATATGCAAAAGAGTACCAGTGCCAATCGCTGTGAGAGGAGCGGGCCGGCGTCATCTCCCCGCGCCAGGCCTCTCCATCGACGTCATCACAGCGTGACACCGCCACAGGGAGCATGCGCCGGAGCTCCGACTTCGGCCTCTCACCAGCGCGGCTCAATGCGCATGCGCTGCGCAGCGGAAGGATGCGCACATACTTCTAAATGAGCCGGATCTCCCAGCAAGGCTCAATTGTGTCAGATCCATCATCACAAAGGTTGGAAATGATGGTATCTATCATCATAGGAGCGATAATTGGTAATACTCATGACAGTAGATGACAATGTATGCTCTTTATGATCTAGAATTTTGAACTGGTGCAGAGAATTCAAACATTATTTTGGTATTATGTCTGTACATAAATGAACTAATATTCGGAATACTTAGTAGTAGTTAGAGTAATTACATAGCTAATCAATTCCAAATACTTATTAATATCTTCTAGTATTTATAAGAAGGCAGTAAATGCGAATCCTTCGTTCAAACCCTTTGGATTCAAGCTATCAAGGCGGTAAATCCACCTGGTTTCCTCTTGTAAAAGAATGGCGTCCAAATCACCTTTCCTTGCTCCCAAAGTTTTTTTGCAGATGCCCCAAAACTTCAGGACCTTATGATCACCCCCATGATGACTTCTAACATGTTTCGAGATGGATGTGTCTGCAAGAGTGTTTATACTGCTAATGTGTTGACACATCCTTCTCCTAAATTCTTGGGAGGTCTTGCCAACGTAGATTTTGAGACAAGGACATTGAATTGCATAAACAATGCCTTTAGTTTTACAATTGATGTATTGTTTGATCTGATATTCTTTTTTATCAACAGGATTTATGAAGGACCGACATTTTTTCACAAGCGGGCAAAAGACACAGTTACCACACGGGTAAGTGCCAGTGACATTTGATTTCAACCAAGTTGTCTTTTGTGGTTCTGGACGAAAGAAGCTGTGGACTAATACGTCCTTTAAATTTCTTCCACGACGGTAGGTTACACTGGGATTAGCTGTAATAACAGCCCTCAAATCATTGTCAGCCCATAGGACATGCCAATGCTTCCTAAGGATCCCAAACACTTTTTTATTTTGTGCATCAAAGGTACCTATACATCTGACAATGGGCATCTTTGAGGCCTTGGGTGAATTAGTCAGAAGCTCCGTTCTACTAGTCCTCCTTGCCTTGCCTACATCATGCCTATGCTCGGGCAAGGAGGACTAGTAGAACGGAGCTTCTGACTAATTCACCCAAGGCCTCAAAGATGCCCATTGTCAGATGTATAGGTACCTTTGATGCACAAAATAAAAAAAAGTGTTCGGGATCCTTAGGAAGCATTGGCATGTCCTATGGGCTGACAATGATTTGAGGGCTGTTATTACAGCTAATCCCAGTGTAACCTACCATCGTGGAAGAAATTTAAAGGACGTATTAGTCCACAGCTTCTTTCGTCCAGAACCACAAAAGACAACTTGGTTGAAATCAAATGTCACTGGCACTTACCCGTGTGGTAACTGTGTCTTTTGCCCGCTTGTGAAAAAATGTCGGTCCTTCATAAATCCTGTTGATAAAAAAGAATATCAGATCAAACAATACATCAATTGTAAAACTAAAGGCATTGTTTATGCAATTCAATGTCCTTGTCTCAAAATCTACGTTGGCAAGACCTCCCAAGAATTTAGGAGAAGGATGTGTCAACACATTAGCAGTATAAACACTCTTGCAGACACATCCATCTCGAAACATGTTAGAAGTCATCATGGGGGTGATCATAAGGTCCTGAAGTTTTGGGGCATCTGCAAAAAAACTTTGGGAGCAAGGAAAGGTGATTTGGACGCCATTCTTTTACAAGAGGAAACCAGGTGGATTTACCGCCTTGATAGCTTGAATCCAAAGGGTTTGAACGAAGGATTCGCATTTACTGCCTTCTTATAAATACTAGAAGATATTAATAAGTATTTGGAATTGATTATTTATGTAATTACTCTAACTACTACTAAGTATTCCGAATATTAGTTCATTTATGTACAGACATAATACCAAAATAATGTTTGAATTCTCTGCACCAGTTCAAAATTCTAGATCATAAAGAGCATACATTGTCATCTACTGTCATGAGTATTACCAATTATCGCTCCTATGATGATAGATACCATCATTTCCAACCTTTGTGATGATGAATCTGACACAATTGAGCCTTGCTGGGAGATCCGGCTCATTTAGAAGTATGTGCGCATCCTTCCGCTGCGCAGCGCATGCGCATTGAGCCGCGCTGGTGAGAGGCCGAAGTCGGAGCTCCGGCGCATGCTCCCTGTGGCGGTGTCACGCTGTGATGACGTCGATGGAGAGGCCTGGCGCGGGGAGATGACGCCGGCCCGCTCCTCTCACAGCGATTGGCACTGGTACTCTTTTGCATATACCATTGATAGGCTAGTCGATCCTGTCAATCACAAGGGACATCATTTAGGCTTCCGGTGCCGAGTTTATTCATTGCTGCCCGTTACCCCTGAGGAAGCCAGCGAGACTGGCGAAACATGTCGGGGGGCAGTTCTAGGTTTTAACTAGCAGTTATGTGGCCCTCACTTGATAATCATCAGTAGTGACCCGTCTCACGTAAATGACTGGTCACATCTGTATGAGGACAGCAGTCTTGCCAGCTCTGTGTATACCATCTGATTTGTACAAACAGTACTAATTGGCGGTGGTTTCTAGTCAAATACAGCACACATCAGTCTGATTGCACTGACATTATCAGGTCAGGCCAATGTCAATATCTTTAGGGCACATTAGTATAGCGATCGCCTCTGGATAGTGTGAAACTGCACCATGATAATGTCCCAATTTTGTTGAAGGTAGATGCAATAAATCCTCCTCAACAAAGGGTAGCATTAGTCAATTGCCACCTTCTGTGCTGCTAACCAGATTCGTTGGTAGCAGCGCTTTTGGGACGTTAGAATATACCCAGTTGACACCAAGCAGTTTTTTGGTTTGTTTAGAACAGGCCTAGTTGTATAGTGGGTGGATGCAAATAAATCCCCCGATACATCTGGTGTGTCACAAATCGTGTGATTTGTTGCCTATGGGTACTAAACAATTGGTGTTGTCATGAACACGCTAACATGCGGTCACATATTTTGCTAATGGACAAATAGCGAGTGTGTCTTGGTCCCAGCTATTTCTTTGGCACTATTAGGTCCATCCACCTTTTAGTCCAGGGCGTATTTGTCAAGAGCCCTGCATGCTGGCAAAGTAGTGGATTGGACAAATAATTCACTAGTATCCCAAATCAATATCATTCCTTGTGGATATACAGAATTGATACTGCTGTCCTCAACTTTAGAGCTAGCGACCCAATATATCGCCTCTATGTGATGACATACAGTATTTTTTGCGGTGGGCCACAACTGTGTTTTTAACACCACAGTAGTTATTTTGTGTGTTTTTGTCTGTGTGCTTTCTTCAAATGTGATTCACAATGAATAGTGACACTTTTTAACAATGTATCTAATAAAAGTGAAGTATTAATTTGATCCGGGCCAAGATAGGTTTTCATTGCCTGTATAGGCTTCTGTAAATACGTGTTTAATTAACCTTGCCCAGGTTGGTCCTGTAATTATGGATTATGTCAGAATTTGGAGACAAATACTCACCCCCTATTCGGGAACGGTTTACAACTAGACAGATTTTCTCTTTTCTACATTCACTTTGTACTGATAATCAGTCTATTGAATTTACTCAGTTTGAGCGATTTGTCACCTATTCAATATGCAAGCGGGGCCTATTATCTCAGATTTATGGAATACTTAATGCACCCCTGGAGGGAGCTAAGCTTCCTTACATGAGGGCGTGGGAGGAGGATCTGCACGAGAGTTACTCTGCATCCAGATGGCATCAACGTTCACAGACACTCACTAAAGGGTCATGGCAAACTACAGTAGCAGAAACTTCCATAAAAATTTTGCACAGAACCTATCTAGTACCATCCAGACTACATCAGATCTACCCTGAAGTTTCTCCTAGATGCTAGGGGATGTGAAGAAAATGGTACAATGCTCCACATTTGGTGGACTTGTTCAGTAGTTAGGAGATTTTGGAGCCAGATTAGCAACCTTTTATCTTCCATTTTAGGTTGTACCTATCCGACATCTCTCCAGCTATGCCTATTAGGAGATAAACCAACCTGGCTTTGATACTCCAAATTTAAGCTATCACAATTTATACTATTGGCGGCTAGAATACATATTGCTTATAAATGGAGGTCACCTGCACTTAGTTATCAAGCGGTATTGGACAGGGTCAATAGAATCTTATTTTATGAATGATTGACGGCCATCCGGATGGATACTTTCTCTACCTTCGAAAAATTCTGGGAACCTTGGCTATCCTCCTCTCACTCCTCAGACCTACGCTACTGTATTAGTCTTTGATTGTTAGAGGCATAACGAGTTATTCATCACTAGACCCACCTTCTGAGATTGTAATCTGTTTTAGCTTTATAAGCTGCCGATTTTGCACTAATTGCGCTAAATTATGTATTGCAATATGAATGTCACCATGCATTGTTATTTCTTTTGAAGTATATTCATGTTTAAAACTTGAAATATTTTTTGTGCTCTCATCAATAAATACCTAATTGAAACATAAAACCGATGTTTTAGACACGGTCTTAATAAGCCCTATAGCTGTCGGTGGATCGCCGAAGATATTTAGAAGCCTCTACATAACATTGGCGCATCCAGCGCTGATTCTAAATGTAACACAGCTACCTTGCTGTCTTACATTTAGACCATCTTGTACGCCTAAAGCAGGCGTAAAAAATTATGTCGGCCTGCCCTCTTCCCGGCCCACTTTTTTAGACTTGGCGTGAGCGGGGAAGAAGTCTCCGATTCTGCTGCACCATGGAGTGCGACAGAATCTGCGCCAGATATACGCCACATATATCTGGTTATAAATGAACCCCAAAGTTCTTCAAGGCTCTCCTGATATGTTTTATGCCTCAGATCCTCCACCATTTTTTTAGCACGCCTTTGCATCTGTTCCATTTTATCTCTCTTTCTACTGGTTATACCTCCAGCTATAAAGCCAAGTATCCAACTTGCTTTCCCTGCTGCTTGCCCACACTGCACTCATTTTGAAGCTGTCTGTTATCAGGACCCCAAGATTCTTCTCTTCTGAAGTCCTCGCTAAAGGTGTATTTACACAGACCGATGAGCAGCAGTCAGCTGCTCGTTCAGTGGGGGTGAAATGCTGCATTTACATGCAGCGAGGGATCGTTATTGCTATTGCTTGTCCTCATACAGCTGCACTGTTTCTGGGAAGGCGAGTGTTGTTTAGACGGGAATCTGCTGCCCATAAACGATAATTTAGGCACCAGCTCATTCATTTTCAAGGGCAGATTGTCGGTAATGAGCGTTCACAGGAATGTTCATTCACAATAATCTGCCCGATAATTGCACCGTGTAAATCCACCTTAATGGGTTATTCCGGTAAGGTAACTTAATTTTTGAAAAACTGCATTAAGGCTGCAAGCTGTAACCCAACCAGAACTTATTCCTATACATATAACCAGAGTTTCAATCTACCTTGCAATCCATTTGTCTAGCTTCTGTGTGAGCCTGCAACACACTGAGAGTGTCATGGTGCATGATCTTCCCTCACAAAACTTCAAAGAATACAATCCCTAGCTTTCCCACTGTGTTTGTGCTTGTCCATGAGTGTTGATGTTCATTGATTGGTTGCCTGATATACAATCCGGTCACGCCCCCTCTACTCAGTAATCACCAGCACGCTGACACTCCCTTTGTTTTACAAGACATTTAGCAACACACTGAGCATGCTCGACCTAACAAAGGCTCAGAACTACAGGTCGATGCCATGGTAATTTATGAGGAAACACAGTGAGTAAAGGAGGAAGAAACTTTTATAACTACTGAAGGGTAAATATGTGAAATTTACATTATATTAGGTAATTATTGATGATGAATTATTCTAAAACACAAGTTATATTTATGGTAACCGGACCACCCCTTTAACACAGAGCTGTCAATATGATATTCAGAGGATTTCTTATCCCCAAGTACATTATTTTACATTTGGACACATTGAACTGCATTGAACTTCCATTGTTTGGAGAAAGATAAATCTGTTTCCATGTTACTAATGCCTCCAGGAATATCCACCCTGTTACACACTTCTGTGTCATCAGCAAACAGGCAAACCTTGTCTACCACAGCTTTTCATATGTCAACTACAAAAATATTGAAGAGAATAGGACCCAGGACAGACTCTTAAGTTATATCGCTAGTAACTTGTCTCTCCTCAGAATACACATCATAAACAACACTCTGGTGTTTATTCATAAGCCAACTGTGAATCCACTGAAGTATCCAGGGAGTAAGTATCAGCTATTTATGTGGCACTGTATCAAAGTCTTTGCTGAAGTCAAGGAAGGCAATATCCATGACACCAACTTCGTCCAACACTTTTATGACATAGTCAAAGAAATCAATAAAATTAGTTTGACATAATTGGCCCTCCTTGACGTCATGCTGTTTAAGATCCAACAAGCTGCTTGTTTTTAGGTGGTTAACTATCTTACTTTTCAGGAAAGTTTCCATCATATTTAAAAAAAAAAAATCCAATCTGCCATTTGTTGAACAAGTTTCAAGTATATAAATATATTAGGTACATTAACAAGCCATGAAGAAGACTCTGCATATGGTGAGTTTAAAAATCCTTCCTCTTAGACCTCCTGCACACGACCGTAGGTGTCCCATTGCCGTATTGCAGACCGCATTTGCGGATCCGCAATACACGGGCACTGTTCCGTGTGCATTCCGCATCTCGGATGTGGACCCATTCACTTCAATGGGTCCACAAATCCGGAGATGCGGAATGGTGTGGAACGGAAGCACGGAACCCTACGGAAGCACTACGGAGTGCTTCCATGGGGTTTCGCCCCGTACTTTCGTTCCGCAAAAAGATAGAACATGTCTTTTTGCGGAATGGGCGGATTGCAGACCCATTAAAGTGAATGGGTCCGTGATTCGCTGCAGCTGCCCCACAGTCTGTGTTCGTGCATTGCGAGCCTCAGCACGGCCATGGGGCGCACACGTTCGTGTGCAGGAGGCCTTGTCTTTTCTGGAAGAAGTGAAGGCTTAAAGGCTTTTGGAAGCAATAGCAGAAAGTTATAAATTATGTTGCAAGAGTTTCCACCCATTCAAAAGCCTTCATATGCTTCTTCGGAGTAATGTGCAATGCAAGTGTGCCAAAGTATTTACAAGCCATAACCCATAAGCCCCTAAAATAAGGCTGTGGTGTCAGTATCTGCACCGTTTACATTTCTCTTCTCCCCTCTGTCCATGTTTGCTCCTTAAATGTCCTTTTTTAAAATCTGAAGTACAGATTTACATTATTACATTTACAATATTGATACAGAAAGTGTTGTTCTGGTTCTTTTATATATATTAGCGTATACTAGAGCCTGCCATGTATAATATTTCAGTATTTGATGCAATTTGGATGTTAGAAATTTCTATATTCAGATACTTTTTACATTATAAAAATAAAAAAAATATTTAAGTGTACAGATATGTAGAAAGATGGATCTTTCACAAAACGAAATACAATGGTGGCTGCACACAGTGCAGAGTTGTCTGTAGAAAAATGTGCACCAAAATTGCACAAAAAAGTACATAAATCCACACTATTTATTGTGCTTTTTATGTGTTTTTTTTGTGCAGATTTTATGTGGATTTTCTGCAGATCTCATACTTCAATTGAAAAGGGGCGAAATCCGCACAAGAAAAACGCAAGGAAAACTACATGCTGCAGATTCCAAAATACGCACAGCAGGTCATCTCTGCACCTAAGAAAAAAACTAAGTGTACATGAGATTTCTCTAACCTCATACACTCTGCTGGTACTGTATTAGGCCTCATGCACACGACCGTTGTGTGCATCTGTGGCCGTTGTGCCGTTTTCCGTTTTTTTTTTCGCGGACCCATTGACTTTCAATGGGTCCGTGGAAAAATCGGAAAATGCACCGTTTTGCAGCCGAGGCCGTGATCTGTGTATCCTGTCCGTCCAAAAAATAAGACCTGTCCTATTTTTTTTGACGGACAACGGTTCACGGACCCATTCAAGTCAATAAGTCCGTGAAAGAACACGGATGCACACAAGATTGGCATCCGTGTCCGTGATCCGTGGCCGTAGGTTGCTTTCATACAGACGGATCCGAAGATCCGTCTGCATAAAAGCTTTTTCAGATCTAAGTTTTCACTTCGTGAAAACTCATATCCGACAGTATATTCTAACACAGAGGCGTTCCCATGGTGATGGGGACGCTTCTAATTAGAATACACTACAAACTGTGTACAAGACTGCCCCCTACTGCCTGGCAGCACCCGATATCTTACAGGGGGCCGTGATCAGCACAATTAACCCCTTCAGGTGCGGCACCTGAAGGGGTTAATTGTACTATCATATCCCCCTGTAAGAGATCAGGGCTGCCAGGCAGCAGGGGGCAGACCCCCCCCCTCCCCAGTTTGAATATCATTGGTGGCCACTGCGGCCCCCCCCCTCCCTCTATTGTAATAATAGCTTGGTGGCCAGTGTGCAGCCCCCCGGCCCCCCCCCCCTTCCTCCCTCTATTGTAATAAATCGTTGGTGGCACAGTGTGCGCCCCCCATCGGGCCCCCCCTTCCTCCCTCTATTGTAATAAATCGTTGGTGGCACAGTGTGTGCCCCCCATCGGGCCCCCCCTTCCTCCCTCTATTGTAATAAATCGTTGGTGGCACAGTGTGCGCCCCCCATCTACCCCCCTCCCTATATAGCATTACCAACATTGGTGGCCAGTGTGCGGCCTCCCATCTCCCCCCCCCCGATCATTGGTGGCAGCGGAGTTCCGATCGGAGTCCCAGTTTAATCGCTGGGGCTCCGATCGGTAACCATGGCAACCAGGACGCTACTGCAGTCCTGGTTGCCATGGTTACTTAGCAATAGTACAATAGTAGAAGATTCATAGTTACCTGCTGGTTGCTGCGATGTCCGTGTCCGGCCGGGAGCTCCACCTACTGGTAAGTGACAGGTCTGTGCGGCGCATTGCTAAATGAACTGTCACTTACCAGTAGGAGGAGCTCCCGGCCGGTCACAGACATCGCAGCAGCCAGCAGGCAAGTATGAATCTTCTACTATTGTACTATTGCTAAGTAACCATGGCAACCAGGGCTGCAGTAGCTTCCTGGTTGCCATCGTTACCGATCGGAGCCCCAGCGTTTAAACTGGGACTCCGATCGGTACTACGCTGCCACCAATGATCGGGGGGGGGGGGGGGGGAGATGGGAGGCCGCACACTGGCCACCAATGTTGTTACTGCTATAGAGGGAGGGGGGGCCGATGGGGGGATTTATTACAATAGAGGGAGGGAGGGGGGAGGCGATGGGGGCGGACACTGTGCCACCAACGATTTATTACAATAGGGGGAGGGAGGTGGGGGGGGCGATGGGGGGCACACACTGTGCCACCAACGATTTATTACAATAGAGGGAGGGAGGGGGGCCACACTGGCCACCAATGATATTCAAACTGGGGAGGGGGGGGGTCTGCCCCCTGCTGCCTGGCAGCCCTGATCTCTTACAGGGGGATATGATAGTACAATTAACCCCTTCAGGTGCGGCACCTGAGGAGTTAATTGTGCTGATCACGGCCCCCTGTAAGAGATCGGGTGCTGCCAGGCAGCAGGGGGCAGTCATGTACACAGTTTGTAGTATATTCTAACTAGAAGTGTCCCCATCACCATGGGAACGCCTCTGTGTTAGAATATACTGTCGATTGGTTTGATTGGCACTATTTTGGCGTACATGCGACTTTTTTGATCACTTTTATTACCTTTTTTGGGAAGTAAGGTGGGCAAAATTTCAATTTTCTCATAGTTTTTATTTTTATGGTGTACACCGTGCGGGGAAAGTAACATGACCGTTTTATAGATCAGGTCGTTACGGACGCGGCGATACCAAACATGTGTAGGGAATTTTTTTTTTCATTTTTAAATAGTGATAAATGTGTTTATTGATTTTCACTTTTTCTTACTTTTTTTGACCCAGACCCACTTGGTTCTTGAAGATCCAGTGGGTCTGATGTCTGTATAATACAGTACAGTACAATAACCTTCTTTGTACAGAAATAAAATAAGATATCCAATACATTTACATATTACATTTTTTTTATTTTTTATTTTTTACATTTCACTTGACACCAATAGTTTGAGAAACTGCATTTTCTGTTCACCTGTGGCGCAAGTCTATACCCTAACAATTGCAATGTACAGTACAGACCAAAAGTTTGGACACACCTTCTCATTCAAAGAGTTTTCTTTATTTTCATGACTATGAAAATTGTAGATTCACACTGAAGGCATCAAAACTATGAATTAACACATGTGGAATTATATACATAACAAAAAAGTGTGAAACAACTGAAAATATGTCATATTCGAGGTTCTTCAAAGTAGCCACCTTTTGCTTTGATTACTGCTTTGCACACTCTTGGCATTCTCTTAATGAGCATCAAGAGGTAGTCACCTGAAATGTTCTTCCAACAGTCTTGAAGGAGTTCCCAGAGATGCTTAGCACTTGTTGGCCCTTTTGCCTTCACTCTGCGGTCCAGCTCACCCCAAACCATCTCGATTGGGTTCAGGTCCGGTGACTGTGGAGGCCAGGTCATCTGGCGCAACACCCCATCACTCTCCTTCATGGTCAAATAGCCCTTACACAGCCTGGAGGTGTGTTTGGGGTCATTGTCCAGTTGAAAAATAAATGATGGTCCAACTAAACGCAAACCGGATGGAATAGCATGCCGCTGCAAGATGCTGTGGTAGCCATGCTGGTTCAGTATGCCTTCAATTTTGAATAAATCCCCAACAGTGTCACCAGCAAATCACCCCCATACCATCACACCTCCTCCTCCATGCTTCACGGTGGGAACCAGGCATGTAGAGTCCATCCGTTCACCTTTTCTGCATCGCACAAAGACAATGTGGTTGGAACCAAAGATCTCAAATTTGGACTCATCAGACCAAAGCACAGATTTCCACTGGTCTAATGTCCATTCCTTGTGTTCTTTAGCCCAAACAAGTCTCTTCTGCTTGTTGCCTGTCCTTAGAAGTGGTTTCCTAGCAGATATTCTACCATGAAGGCCTGATTCACACAGTCTCCTCTTAACAGTTGTTCTAGAGATGTGTCTGGGTGGCATTGACCTGGTCTCTAATCTGAGCTGCTGTTAACCTGCGATTTCTGAGGCTGGTGACTCGGATGAACTTATCCTCCGCAGCAGAGGTGACTCTTGGTCTTCCTTTCCTGGGGCGGTCCGCATGTGAGCCATTTTCTTTGTAGCGCTTGATGGTTTTTGTGACTGTACTTGGGGACACTTTCAAAGTTTTCCCAATTTTTCGGACTGACTGACCTTCATTTCTCAAAGTATTGATGGCTACTCGTTTTTCTTTACTAAGGTGCTTTTTTCTTGCCATAATACAAATTCTAACAGTCTATTCAGTAGGACTATCAGCTGTGTATCCACCTGACTTCTCCACAACGCAACTAATGGTTCCAACCCCATTTATAAGGCAAGAAATCCCACTTATTAAACCTGACAGGGCACACCTGTGAAGTGAAAACCATTTCAGGTGACTACCTCTTGAAGCTCATCAAGAGAATGGCAACAGTGTGCAAAGCAGTAATCAAAGCAAAAGGTGGCTACTTTGATGAACCTAGAATATGACATATTGTCAGTTGTTTCACACTTTTTTGTGTATACATAATTCCACATGTGTTAATTCATAGTATTGATGCCTTTAGTGTAAATCTACAATTTTCATAGTCATGAAAATAAAGAAAACTCTTTGAATGAGAAGGTGTGTCCAAACTTTTGGTCTGTACTGTATATCATAAAGATATGCCATGAAGTATATATATATATTTGTGGTATCCTTTTTATTACAAGTGTACTTGTATTTCAGTACAATAAACCATTATTAGGCTACTTTCACACTAGCGTTCGTCGGTCCGCTCGTGAGCTCCGTTTGAAGGGGCTCACGAGCGGACCCGAACGCCTCCGTCCAGCCCTGATGCAGTCTGAATGGATGCGGATCCGCTCAGACTGCATCAGTCTGGCGGCGTTCAGCCTCCGCTCCACTCGCCTCCGCACGGACAGGCGGACAGCTGAACGCTGCTTGCAGCGTTCGGGTGTCCGCCTGGCCGTGCGGAGGCGTGCGGATCCGTTCAGACTTACAATGTAAGTCAATGGGAACGGATCCGCTTGAAGATGTCACCATATGGCTCAATCTTCAAGCGGATCCGTCCCCCATTGACTTTACATTGAAAGTCTGAACGGAGCCTCCGTCTGCATTAATATGATCGGATCCGTTCAGAACGGATCCGATCAAGCGCAAGTGTGAAAGTAGCCTTACCTATAAATAAATTTGCTGAGAATGTCAGGAGGCTTTGCAGACTGTCATGCTACATGTGCACTACAAGCATGATGTGAACAAACAGCATCTGTTTTCCAAAATAGTTAACTTTTTTATCTTCTCCAGGTTAGGGTCACTACTAGCAGCTTGTAAAGGTCTTGTAAATCATTAACATGTGTAAATATGTAGGAAGCTCGGAAACACAATGATATCCAGTAAAAAAAGAAAACTAACACTGAATATGAACACTGATGCTCAAACATGGAATTTCAGTTTATCAGAATAAAATAAGGTAATAAATATTGAAAAAAATGACTTTTATCCCCAATCCATAGGCCTCATTGCAAATAATGGAAACATTTCAGTGACCTGTTAAAAATATTATTAAAGCAAAAATTCAAGTCTCTCGTGAAGCTTCAGTGGCTAACATGGAAAAGCAGGTGGAGGGAAAAACTCTAACTGGTAAAGTTGGCAATTCCATAAAAGCTGTGTTCGTGCCTCGTGACGGTGTGATTTTGCCACAGTTTTCCAAAGCCTTGTCTTTGGGTATACATTGTACAGCACTGTACCTGGTATATAATGAAGAGGCTGCAGCACTTGCCCATTCACCGCAGCCCTTTCAAACAAGTTATCGGTGCTGCAGGTGTGTCACCTCCTCCCTGCACAGTTATCTCTACACATGTCATAAGAAATGCCCCCAACAAACAGTCTCACAAAATTTAATGAATCATTTTCTCACTACAGGTTCCTGTGGTCCATTTGGCTGCTGTAAATTATATATCGAAAGGCTGCGGTTTTAAAATTATGTAAAGAAAGTAGAATAAAAAAAATTACCATCAGGAAAAAAAAACAGGTGACATTTCAGCAAACTGAAACGCAAAGGGAACGTTTTCAGGACATGCAAATTCACACAGATAAGAAAGGCATCTCAGCTTGCAACACATGTAAATACATGGAAGCAATATGGTACACATACATTATTAAAGGTTCTCTGGGATTTAGATATTCATGGCCCATCCTCAGGAGAGGTCATCAATATCAGATGGGTGGGGATCCGACGCTAATCAGCTGTATGGAGCTCTACGCCTTCCTGAAACAGCTAATTGGCAGGACTGCCGGAAATCGGACCCCCATCGATCTCATTTTGATGACCTAACTGAAAATCCTGGAGAACCTCTTTAATCGAGCTAAGCAAGTTACCTGGCTTGCTGCTAACCACACTTTGCATCTTTCGAGGTAGATTGGTCAAATCACAAAGAAAAATGTAGACTCTGTGACACTCCAGCTCATCCCAGCCAGCAGTTAGAATCTGAAAAGAAACACTGATATGCTTATAAACATGTAAACAGGGCAACAGATAATGTTTTATAAGCTAATGGCATGGTGGGATGTTTAAGTTACCTATGAGAAGCTAGGCATACACATTAGATAAATGAGGGATGAACCAGGTGTTCCAGTGGGACTGGACAGCCATCTGATGTGTATGCGGCCTGCTCTCTTGGACTTCAACCGCCCAATCCTTTTGTTCTCGGAAAAATAAGGATTTCCAAAGGTGTCTGGCAATGGCTTTCTCCTCACTCTCCGTTTAGGACACATGTAGGGCCACGGAAAGATAGTTGTCAGCTGAATGAGCATTCGGCCTACAATTATCTAAGGTGGCTAAAGTGTTTTGTAAAACTGCTGTATAAAAAGCATACTTTTTTGCACAAATATGCTTTGATGCAAATTTTCTGTATTGTATTGTTTTGATACCCAATTCTGTACAACTGATTTCTCAATCCAATAAAGAAAAAGAGATTTAAAAAAAAAAAAAAGCATACTTTTTTTTATTACTTTTTAAATTGATGGAACATCGTCAACATAGCACAGTACAAAGTATGTGTAAATCTCATTCACATGCAGAAATCTGCCAGATTTTCAGTAATGAAATCTGCAAATTTGCGTGTAAATACATAATACCGAAGATGTTCACACAGTTCCTCGAGTACATATTTTCTTGCTCAATGTGCTAGACATGTGTAGTGATTTTTTCTAATTATGTAACATATAATTTTGTAGATTCCAACTGTGAGGTGATCCTCAAGGGTTTTTGCAGCCTTGCAATAAAAATCATTAAAATTTGTTTCTCATTTCAAAAAGAAAACATGAACTCAGTAGATGTGGAAGATTCTGTATAGATTTACAACGTGAGCAATTTCAAAATCAAGTGCAGACGTTAAGAGTGAAATATTTCTGTTCATAACAAAGAAAGAAAGAAAAAATTCTGACAACTTTACAACTGTTCTGTACTGAGGGTGGCCATGTACTTTCATTAGCTGTCGACTGACCGCTATTTCTCCTGACTCCATCCCAGCTCCTCCATACACGTACATGTTCAGCACAACCGAACGTGAATGTGTATTCAGTAGGGAGAGAGGAGAAAGCCGCTGCCAAAGAACAAAAAGTTATGGTGAAATCTGGAGAATTGGAAGCTCGCTCCACACATTAGACTGTCAGCCAAACCCGCCATTCTCAGTGTGTTCAGCCAACAATACACTAATGTATATGGGGCCTTAAGAGACCAAGGATGATATATAGTCATCATTTGTAGTTCTGATTCAAATGGGATTAATAAGTAGAAACAAACCTTTAAAAATGCACCGTAGCAAAACAGGCCGAGACACTGAGATGGCGATGTACAGCCACACAATTTAAAACAAGAAATCTGCAAACAACAAAACAAAGGTAAATTCCTTACAATTTACATGGGGCACAATGCTTCTGATTTTAAAGGGGTTTTCTGAGATTTTGATACTGATGACCTATCTTCACCTATGGGCCTTCTCCCAGCTTACCAAGCACAGTGCCGTACATTGTAAAGTGGCTGTGCTTGGTATTGCACTCAACCAAATTGAAGTGAATGGGGCTGGGCGTGATACTAAGCAAAGCCGCTATACAATGTACAGCTCTGTGCTTGGTGAGCTTGGAGAAGGCAGAATAGCTCACAGAAGCACCAGTGTCTCCTCAAACAGCTGATCGGCAGGGTCCTGGCCACAGCTTTAAAGGGTTAGTCCAGTTACTACAAGTTAGCCTCTCTCATGGGCGCTTGCGGAAGACTGTCTTAGGGACCAAATCTCTGAGATTGAGAGGTTGCAGTAACCTTTGTCTGGTGACCTAGTGCTAGAAGAAGTAAGGGTGAAAGGGGGTGTTTTATGAGTCTTCAGAAGAGGGCCTTGAAGCAACAGTGGAGATATTGGATGGGTTCTGCATATAGCAAGAACGCACTGACTCAATTTACTAGGATGGTTGTCTCACCGCTTAATTATAGAGGGAGGGGGGGGGTCACAACCAGACAGCTGAGAAGCTATGACAGAGGCCTTTCAGAACCTCCTCCTTGAGTTTTCTTTGTTGTGGTATTAAGTTCCTCATCTCGTTAGCCTCTCTCAGCTGTCATGTAGTTGGACTGATTGCTTCCCTTTCAATTCCTCCCCATAATGCTTTACTGGGCGGCTTATACTTCTTCCTGGAGTGTGTGTGCATGCTGATCCTGTTTCCCAGTCTGCTACAAGTTAAGTGCTGTACATTTATCTGTTATTTTCTGTTTGCTGGATCCCAGGTGACCCTGACTCCCTCCGTGTCTGGTGTAGGGAGCCGGTGGTCGTGTCCCCTCACTATTGTAGGGTGTTTAGGGGTTATATAGTCGAGGTACGTGGATATGCAAACATCCACCTTTGGAATCTTTGCATAGGCTGAGCAGCCAGGGAAAGTGCTAGGTCTTGTGCAGGGGTCTCCCTTTTGGTTCCTTAGCTTTGGATCCAGTGAGTCATATATGCATGTTGCTTTGTCTTGTTTCCTGTACACCGTCCGTGACATTATAAGCCGCCAAAACCGTCTCAAGCATGGATCCGGTTTCACTTTTGTCTAAACGCCTTCAGGGTCTTTCATTGGAGGTAGCTGATCTCCACAGGACTTTTTCTCAGCTTCAAGTGACCGGTTCAGCTGGCATTCATGGCGTTTGTTCTGAGCCTAAGATCTCGCTCCCGGATACGTTTTCCGGGGTTAGTGAGAATTTTGTGCGTTTTAGAGAGGCTTGCAAACTCCATTTTCGCCTTCTTCCCCATTCCTCTGGTGATGAGGAAGGAGGGTGGGGATCATTATATCGCTGCTCAGGGGTAACGCCGCTGCCGGAGGGGGCACGGCCCCTCCGTTCAGTGGATGAATTCTTTTTAGCCTTGGGTCAGATATATGATGATCCGGATCGTATTGCTCTGGCTGAGTCTAGACTACGTCTATTATGCCAGGGTAAACAATCCGCAGAGATATACTGTTCAGAATTTCGGAGATGGGCAGCTGATACTGGTTGGAATGATGCTGCACTCCGAAGTCAATTTTGCCATGGTCTTTCAGAGGGATTGAAAGATGCATTTGCCTTTCATGAAAGGCCTATTTCCTTGGACTCTGCTATGTCTCAGGCCGTTCGTATTGACAGGCGTCTTAGAGAGAGAGGAGAGATCTCTCCTTCCTGTCATACTCAGTCCCAGGACAGTGCAGCGGTCTCATTCTGTGCGCAGGGGTCTCAGTCGCTGTCAGCCCCTTCTGAGCAGGAGCCCATGCAGCTGGGGTTGATTGCTTCTGACAATAGAAGATTCAGCCCGCATGGGAGGGTTTGTTTTTGTTGTGGAGGTATAAATCATTTGGCAAATGTTTGTCCCTCTAGGAGATTCAGGCAGTTCTCTGGGAGTAATAAAGAAACAAAGAGGAAAAAATCTTTTAAAAATGTTCCGTCTGTTACTATTGGCAGGGTTGAGGTGGAAATTGAAGGTTTTCCGTTTGCTTGTAGTTCCCTTTTTGTCCTGCCTGCCAGGGTGGCGCTAGAGAGCAAGAGCATTTTTTGTGAGATTTTTGTGGAGCAGCGGTCAATCTCATTGATAGTCAATTTGCAATAACTCATGGTTTCCAGGTGTGCACTTTGGGAAAGGATATTCCTGTTTTTGCTATTGATTCCGCTCCACTTTCTCAGAAATCTTTAAAGGGCATAGTTCACAATATCCGTTTAATTGTGAGTGATGCTCATGTTGAGGATGTGTCATGTTTCGTCCTTAGCGGTTTGCCTACTCCTCTAGTGTTGGGGCTACCCTGGCTCACTAAACATAATCCCACCATTGATTGGCAAGCAAGGCAAATAAATGGTTGGAGTGACTTTTGCAGAGAGAATTGCCTCACGACATCTGTTTCTGAGGTTGCTACTAAGACTGTACCATCTTTTCTCTCTGAATTTTCGGATGTCTTCTCTGAGAGTGGAGTTCAGGATTTGCCCCCGCACAGGGAGTACGATTGCCCTATTAATCTCGTTTATACAATCTTTCCCAACCTGAAAGGATCGCTATGCGTGCTTATATCTCTGAGAGTCTGAGAAAAGGACACATACGACCCTCGAAGTCACCTGTTGCCGCTGGTTTTTTCTTTGTTAAGAAAAAAGATGGTTCTTTAAGACCTTGTCTGGATTTCAGGGAGCTGAACAGTATCACCATTCGTGACCCTTATCCGCTTCCTCTAATCCCGGACCTGTTTAACCAGGTTGTTGGGGCTAAAGTCTTTTCCAAATTAGATCTAAGAGGGGCATACAACCTGGTCAGGGTCAGAGAAGGAGACGAATGGAAGACGGCCTTCAATACCCCTGTGTCATGGAACCATGAACCAGACGTACAACAAGAGATAAGTGGAAATAAGAAGGCTTTATTGAAAATCAAGCTGTAAGGCAAAAGTCCAAACGGATGGCTAAACCGAAGCAGGGTCTTGCGAAGCCAGAGGTCAGGGACCAGAAGGGTAGTCAGACGAAGCCTGGATCGGGAACCAGCAGGGTAGTCAGATGAAGCCTGGATCAGGAACCAGCAGGGTAGTCAGACGAAGCCAGGATCAGGAACCAGAAGCAGCAGCAGTCTTAGAAGCATGTGAACACAGGAGGACCAAGCAAGGAACTGAAGCCACAGACCTCCTATATATATGAGCTAGGCATCCAGCTCCTCCCAGTGGGAAGGAGAAGCCGCAGGGTGGGAGGCTACAAGAAACCCAGAAACCAAGATGGCCGCCAGCACATGTCAAACGAAGGAGAACAGCAAGAAGGTAAGACCATGACAGTACCTCCCCCTCAAGGGCCCCTCCTCCGCGGAGTAAAGAACGGTTTCTGAGGGAAGCGTGCGTGGAAGGCTCGGAGCAAGGCAGGAGCATGGACATCTGCGGAGGGAACCCAGGAACGCTCCTCTGGACCATAACCACGCCAATGAACCAAAAACTGCACCCGACTAGGACCAGGCGTGAGTCCAGGATATTGCTCACCTCATACTCCTCACGATTGCCCACTTGGACCGGACGAGGCCGAGGAACCGAGGAAGTGAAACGATTACACACCAGTGGCTTCAACAGGGAGACATGAAACACGTTGGAGATCCGCATGCCCGGAGGAAGCGCAAGGGCATAGGCTACCGGGTTTACCCTGCGAAGCACTCGGAAGGGACCAACAAAGCGAGGCGCCAGCTTGGGAGTGGGCACTCGAAGGTTGAGGTTGCGGGTGGACAACCATACGCGGTCTCCGACCTGGTAGGAAGGAGCGGGCGCTCGTCTGCGATCAGCCTGGAGTCTCTGGCGCTGCGCAGAGACCTCAAGGGACCTCTGGATCTGTACCCAAGAAGCACGTAGGACGGAAAGGTGATCCTCCACAGCCGGAATATCCTGGGGAGAGAATACCTCCGGTAACACGGCAGGTTGGAACCCATAATTGGCCATGAAGGGAGACGTCCCAGAGGAAGAGTTCATCGCCGTGTTCCTGGCAAACTCAGCCCAAGGCAGGAGGTCAACCCAATTGTCTTGGTGATCGGAGACATAGCAACGAAGGAATTGCTCCAAGGCCTGATTGGATCGTTCTGCGGCCCCATTGGACTGAGGGTGGTAGGCCGAGGAGAAAGAGAGATGAATCCCCAACTGGGAGCAAAAGGCGCGCCAGAACCTGGACCCAAACTGACTCCCCCGATCCGACACAATCTCCTTGGGCAAACCGTGCAACCGGAAGACCTCCCTGGCAAAAATCGTGGCCAACTCTTGTGCAGAGGGTAACTTCTTGAGAGGAACACAGTGGCACATTTTGGAAAACCGATCCACAATCATGAGAATGACCGTATGGCCTCGGGATGCAGGGAGGTCCACAATGAAATCCATCCCCAGGTGTGACCATGGACGCTCCCCGGTGGCTATGGGTTGCAAAAGGCCCAACGGAAGGTGCCGAGGGGACTTACTCTGGGCACAAACGGAGCATGCCGCTACATATGCGGCGATGTCGGAACGTAGAGAAGGCCACCAGAACAGACGTGAAACAGCCCAGGACAGCTGATTCTTCCCAGGATGCCCCGCGGCCTTGGAGTTATGGTAGGTTCGCAACAACCGAGTGCGCAACTCCTCAGGCACAAAACATCTGCCGTTGGGTCTCCCAGAGGGAGCACCAGATTGAGCCGCCAAAATCTGCTCACCCAGGGGAGAGGTCAGGCTGGTGCGAATGGCGGCCAGGATCTGATTCGGAGGTATGACCGAAGTCGGAATCGACTCCTCCCCGGACAGCTCGGAGTACTGCCGTGATAAGGCATCCGCTCTGATGTTCTTGGAACCAGGTAGGTAGGAGACCACATAATTAAAACGTGACAAGAACAGAGCCCATCTGGCCTGACGTGGTGTCAATCTCTTGGCCTCAGAGAGGTAGGTCAGATTCTTGTGGTCCGTCAGGATGAGAACCGGAACCACCGAGCCCTCGAGCAAGTGCCTCCATTCTTTAAGGGCCTGCACGATGGCCAATAACTCCCTGTCACCAATCTGATAGTTGCATTCCGCGGAAGACAGTTTCCGGGAGTAAAACCCACAAGGAAGCAGAGGACCCTCTGGTGTTCTACGCTGAGACAGAAGGGCGCCTACTCCCGTCTCAGACGCGTCCACCTCGAGGACAAAAGGCAACCCAGGGTTGGGATGCGACAGAATCGGAGCCGACACAAAGGCGGACTTTAGAGCCTCAAAAGCTCGGATGGCCTCGAGCGGCCAGACCTGGGGATTACTGCCCTTCCTGGTCAGATCCGTGAGAGGCTTGGCTAGCATGGAAAAGTCCCTGATGAACTTCCGATAATAATTGGCGAAGCCCAAAAAGCGCTGCAGGGCACGAAGACCACTGGGCTGGGGCCACTGTAAGACAGCCGAAACCTTCTCAGGATCCATGGAGAACCCCTCAGCGGAAATGATGTAACCTAAGAAGGTTACCTGGGATCGGTGAAATTCGCATTTCTCAAGCTTACCGAACAGCTTGTTCTCTCATAACCGTTGCAACACTCGTCTGACATCCAGAATGTGGGCCTCCATGGATTCAGAATATACCAAGATGTCATCCAAATAGACCACCACACACTGCTGCAACAGGTCACGGAAAACATCGTTGATGAATTCCTGGAAGACTGCGGGCGCATTGCACAACCCAAAGGGCATAACCAAGGATTCATAATGACCGGTCCTGGTGTTAAACACGGTCTTCCACTCATCGCCCGCCTTGATCCTTACCAGGTTATATGCCGCCCTCAGGTCGAGTTTGGTAAAGACCGTGGCCCCTTTGAGGCGATCGAACAGTTCGGAAATCAAGGGTATCGGGTAAGCGTTCTTGATCGTGATGCGATTGAGACCCCTGTAATCGATGCAAGGCCTCAACTCACCGCCCTTCTTTTTCACAAAGAAAAATCCAGCCCCTGCCGGGGACGAGGATTTGCGAATGTGTCCGTGTGAAAGGGCCTCCCTGACGTACCCCTCCATGGCCTCATTCTCCGCTACCGACAGTGGATAGACTTTGCCACGAGGAGGAACGGCACCAGGTTGTAACTCTATGGCACAATCGTATGGGCGGTGCGGAGGTAGGGCAACCGCACGCACCTTATCGAATACATCCCGGTACTCCTCGTATTCAGGAGGCAACAGAGAGTCCGAGGAAGTACACAGCAACTTGACAGGCCCATGGATGCAACTAGCCCCACACTGCGGTGACCACGAGAGGATCTCGGCCGATCTCCAATCGAAAGTGGGATTATGCTTCTGGAGCCAGGGGTACCCCAAGACCACAGAGTAGTGTGGAGACGAAATAACCTGGAGACAGACCGACTCTCTGTGAACGGCACCAATGGCCATCCCCACTGGAAGGGTCTCCTGAGTCACGTGTGGCGGCAGAAGGGGTCTGCCGTCTATCGCCTCAAGAGCCAGTGGGGAACCTCGAGGCTGCAGAGGAATGGAACTGGCGGCAGCGAACACACTATCAATGAACAAACCACCAGCACCAGAGTCCACCAACGCCTGGGTCGTCACCGAGCCCCCGACCCAGGAGAGGACAACAGTAATCAGTGGTTTGTCAACACGGGAAACCGGGGATGAGGAGACTCCACCCAAGATCTGCCCCCGACAGGATCTCAGGTGCGAGCGTTTCCCGGACGGTTCGGGCATGCCAACCGAAAATGCCCACCGAGACCACAGTACATGCATCGGCCCTCGCGTCTCCGGAGTACCCTCTCCCCCTCGGACAGGCGAGCAAACCCCAGCTGCATGGGTTCACCCCCAGACAAGTCATCCCCAGGAGGCGTGGGAGGAGAGGGAGGCACGGGTGGGACAGCAAACGTAGGCGCCAATCTGTTAGAAGACCTCCGCAGGCTCTCCTTAAAGGAAGGTCTCTCCCTGAGTCTGGTGTCAATCAAAATCAGGAAAGAAATAAGAGACTCGAGCTCCACTGGTAGGTCCTTAGCTGCAACCTCATCCTTCAAGGCATCCGAGAGACCATGAGAGAAAGCAGCGACCAGAGCCTCATTATTCCAGCCCACCTCTGCTGCCAGGGTACGAAACTCAATGGCGTATTCAGCTACGGATCGTGAACCCTGTCTGATGGACATAAGGAGCTTCGCGGCAGAGGCAGCACGAGCCGGCACATCGAATACCTTCCGAAGAGAAGCAACAAAACCGGAAAACTCGGCAACCACCGGATTGTTGTTCTCCCATAAAGGGCTGGCCCAGGCCAAGGCCTTGTCCGAGAGCAGCGAGATCAAGAAGCCCACCTTTGATCTCTCAGTAGGAAAGGCATGTGGCAGCAACTCGAAATAAATGCCCACCTGGTTAAGGAAACCTCGGCACTGAGTTGGCTCTCCCCCAAAGCGCTGTGGAAGGGGGGCAGAACCGGTCATACCCCGAAACACCGCAGGCGCAGCAACAGGTGTCGGGGTAGACTCTGGCGCAACAACCGGAGCGGCAGTAGGAGCGGGCCCAGGAGCGACAACCGACCCATCGGCAACGGAAGCTAAATGAGCCGTGCGTTCAAGCAGGGTTTGCAACGCCACAGCGAACCGACCCAACAGGTGATCCTGCTGATCAAGTCTGGCAACCAGCGTAGGTAGCGAGGATGGCCCTGTACCGTCAGAATTCATGGCTTGGTCCTAATGTCATGGAACCATGAACCAGACGTACAACAAGAGATAAGTGGAAATAAGAAGGCTTTATTGAAAATCAAGCTGTAAGGCAAAAGTCCAAACGGATGGCTAAACCGAAGCAGGGTCTGGCGAAGCCAGAGGTCAGGAACCAGAAGGGTAGTCAGACGAAGCCTGGATCGGGAACCAGCAGGGTAGTCAGATGAAGCCTGGATCAGGAACCAGCAGGGTAGTCAGACGAAGCCAGGATCAGGAACCAGAAGCAGCAGCAGTCTTAGAAGCATGTGAACACAGGAGGACCAAGCAAGGAACTGAAGCCACAGACCTCCTATATATATGAGCTAGGCATCCAGCTCCTCCCAGTGGGAAGGAGAAGCCGCAGGGTGGGAGGCTACAAGAAACCCAGAAACCAAGATGGCCGCCAGCACATGTCAAACGAAGGAGAACAGCAAGAAGGTAAGACCATGACACCCTGAGGGCCATTTTGAAAATTTGGTTATGCCTTTTGGTTTGATGAATGCCCCAGCCGTTTTTCAGCATTTCGTGAACAGAATTTTTTATCATTTGATGGGAAAATTTGTATTAGTGTATTTGGATAACATTTAGATTTTTTCTCCTGATTTCAAAACTCATAAGGAACATTTACGTCAGGTCTTGCTCATTCTGCGGGAGAATAAATTATATGCGAAACTGGAAAAATGTGTGTTTGCGGTTCCAGAAATTCAATTTCTGGGGTTTCTTCTCTCCGCTTCTGGTTTTCGCATGGACCCCGAGAAGGTCCGCGCTATGCTTGAGTGGGAGCTTCCTGAGAATCAGAAGGCGCTGATGCGTTTTTTGGGCTTTGCCAATTATTACAGGAAGTTTATTTTGAATTATTCCTCTATTGTTAAACCACTCACTGATATGACCAGAAAGGGGGTAGATTTTTCTTCTTGGTCGGTAGAGGCGCGTAAAGCTTTTTCTAATATCAAGGAGAGTATTGCTTCCGCTCCCATCTTGGTGCAACCTGATATTTCTTTACTCTTCATAGTTGAGGTTGATGCTTCTGAGGTGGGTGTGGGTGCAGTCTTGTCTCAGGGTTCCTCTCCTGCCAAATGGAGACCGTGTGCCTTTTTCTCGAAAAAACTCTCTTCCGCAGAGAGAAATTACGATGTGGGAGATAGGGAATTGTTGGCCATCAAGTTGGCTTTTGAGGAATGGTGCCATTGGCTGGAGGGAGCCAGACACCCTATTACCGTGTTTACTGACCATAAAAATCTGGCCTACTGTGAGTCAGCCAAGCGTCTGAACCCGAGACAGGCCAGATGGTCTTTGTTCTTTTCAAGATTTAATTTTGTTGTCACGTTCCGCCCTGGAGTTAAGAATGTGAAGGCAGATGCCCTGTCACGTTGTTTTCCGGGAGGCGGGAATTTTTAAGACCCGGGTCCCATTTTGGCTGAAGGTGTGGTGGTCTCTGCTCTTTTTTCTGAATTGGAGGCAGAGGTGCAGGCAGCCCAGTCAGAGGCTCCTGATCTTTGTCCTCCTGGGAGGTTGTTTGTGCCTCTCGCTTTAAGACACAAGATTTTTAAGGAACACCACGATACGGTCCTTGCTGGGCACCCGGGGGCAAGAGTCACACTGGATCTCATAGCTCGGAGATTCTGGTGGCCTGCGCTTCGTAAGTCGGTTGAGGGTTTTGTGGCAGCCTGCGAGACGTGCGCTCGTGCCAAAGTCCCTCATTCACGGCCATCAGGTCCTCTCCTTCCCTTACCCATTCCTTCCCGTCCTTGGACACATCTGTCCATGGACTTCATAACGGACCTGCCTCGTTCCTCGGGGAAGACTGTGATTCTGGTGGTGGTGGACCGTTTTAGCAAAATGGTGCATTTCATCCCTTTTCCTGGTTTGCCCAATGCTAAGACGCTGGCGCAGGCATTTATTGATCACATTGTCAAATTGCACGGTATTCCTTCAGACATAGTCTCTGATAGGGGCACGCAGTTTGTTTCCAGATTCTGGAAGGCTTTCTGTTCTCGCTTGGGGGTTCGGTTGTCATTCTCTTCTGCTTTCCACCCGCAGTCGAATGGCCAGACAGAGCGCGTCAATCAGAATCTGGAGACATATCTGCGCTGTTTTGTGGCGGAGAATCAAGAGGATTGGTGTTCTTTTTTGTCCCTTGCTGAGTTTGCTTTAAATAACCGTCGTCAGGAGTCCTCTGATAAGTCACCATTTTTTGGTGCATATGGGTTTCATCCGCAGCTTGGGACTTTCTCGGGAGAGGGGTCTTCTGGTTTACCTGATGAGGACAGATTCTCCTCGTCTTTGTCATCTATTTGGCAAAAGATTCAGGATAATCTAAAGAGCATGAGTGAGAGATATAAGCGTGTGGCAGATAAGAGACGTGTGCTTGGTCCGGACCTGAATGTTGGTGATCTGGTGTGGTTGTCTACCAAGAATATCAAATTGAAGGTTCCCTCCTGGAAGTTGGGTCCTAGGTTTATTGGGCCTTACAAAATCCTGTCTGCCATCAATTCTGTTGCCTACCGTCTTGATCTTCCTCAGACTTGGAAGATCCATAATGTTTTTCATAAGTCCTTATTGAAACCTTATGTTCAACCCATTGTACCCTCGCCTTTGCCTCCTCCTCCGATTATGGTTGATGGGAATCTTGAATTTCAGGTCTCTAGGATTGTGGATTCTCGTCTTGTCCGTGGTTCTCTTCAGTACCTTGTTCATTGGGAGGGTTATGGTCCTGAGGAGAGGATGTGGGTGCCAGTTGACGGACATTAAGGCCTCTCGTCTCATCAGGGCTTTCCATAGGTCCCATCCTGAGAAGGTGGGTTCTGAGTGTCCGGAGTCCACTCGTAGAGGGAGGGGTACTGTCACAACCAGACAGCTGAGAAGCTCTGACAGAGGCCTTTCAGAACCTCCTCCTTGAGTTTTCTTTGTTGTGGTATTCAGTTCCTCATCTCGTTAGCCTCTCTCAGCTGTCATGTAGTTGGACTGATTGCTTCCCTTTAAATTCCTCCCCATAATGCTTTACTGGGCGGCTTATACTTCTTCCTGGAGTGTGTGTGCATGCTGAGCCTGTTTCCCAGTCTGCTACAAAGTTAAGTGCTGTACATTTATCTGTTATTTTCTGTTTGCTGGATCCCAGGTGACCCTGACTCCCTCCGTGTCTGGTGTAGGGAGCCGGTGGTCGTGTCCCCTCACTATTGTAGGGTGTTCAGGGGTTATATAGTCGAGGTACGTGGATATGCAAACATCCACCTTTGGGATCTTTGCATAGGCTGAGCAGCCAGGGAAAGTGCTAGGTCTTGTGCAGGGGTCTCCCTTTTGGTTCCTTAGCTTTGGATCCAGTGAGTCATATATGCATGTTGCTTTGTCTTGTTTCCTGTACACCGTCCGTGACAGGGGGCGGGAGGGAGTTTAGGGTTGTTGGTGTACTAATATTAGATCCAGTGTAAAGTATGATCTCCAATACATGACAAATAAAAGGGAAAAAATGTCTGAGTGTGTAGCTGGAAAACAAAATTGCAATATATGGTATTATGTAAACATGTACATGTTGCTGTATACTGATATGTGTATGTTTCCAATGCTGTACTCTCAATAAAAATTACACTGAGAAACAAGTTAGCCTCTCTATACACTGGATAGGAAATAATTAACTCATGGGGATGAAGGGGGCAGAATGGCGGAGATAACCGAGCGCTGTAATCTATCTCCAGCAGTCCCATAAATGAATATTTTTTTCTGCATTTCACCCCATAATGTTTCTCCACTGGCTGTCATCATCTATTGCAATAAATATTATTACTTCCATTGTGAACTGAACTTGAAATTCCACAAACCTCTTCCAAGCAATGAGTCTTCCATAAAGGAATTTCAAGCAAGAAAATGTTTTAAAAGGCCACATTTTATCAGAGACTCTTGAATGTCACAGACAGATAAATGATCAGCTTGATATTTGCAACAGCAATTATCCAGATGCCCATTTACAAGTACAGCTTTGAAAATAACCAGCACTACATACCCCTCCCCTGAGTGACAGCTCTAACATCCAACCAATAGTGGATTGTATGGATATGTGGTCACTCAGAGCAGAGGCGAGGAGCTGGCGAACATTCTGCGTTAAGACTCTGGGGCACTGCACATGATGGGACCGGCCTCCACAGCACTTGTTATTGCTGCAAAGGGGACTCCTCAGTCATACAAGAAGCATAAGCCTCCACATAAATATGTTTAAACCCTTTTGCCAACCATGACTATATGAACGTCACTGGTGGGCAGGGATTTTATGGAGCATATTCAGGAGCTGACAGCTGACACCCACCTGCAATGGCCAGAATCAGAGATAGTGCTAGTCTTGGCTATTTAACCCCTTATATGCAATACTCAATTTTGACTGTGGAATCTGAATGTTTAGGCCACATTCACACAACTGTGTGCTGGACCTTTCTGTGTTGAAGACTGAAAACCGTGGATCCACAAACCACAGACACCGGCCATGTGCACCTTCCATTCACTTATTGACATAGCAAGAATCATATATATTTTTGGCACTGTCATAATCGCACTGACCCACAGGATAAAGTTAACATATTTATTTTACTTCACAGTAAACTCAGTAAAAATGGAACCCTATAAAAAACATGCAAAAGTGTGTATTTTAGTTCTGTTCCTCCCACAAATAATTTTTTTGAAAGTTTCTTAATACATAATATTACAGGTTATAGTTATTAGATTTTTGGAGAGGTCGTTGATCCAGGGAGTTATTCTGATTGCCTGATTGGAGTCAGAAATTAATTTTTTCCCCTAAATGAGGAAGATTGACTTTTACCTCATGAGGGTATTTTCCCTTCCTCTGGATCAACTTTGCAGGATAACAGGCTGAACTGGATGGACGGATGTCTTTTCTCATCCTTACAAACAATGTTAATAAGTTACATAAAATTTAACGTTAAATAGTGGCATTAATAAATACATGTCCCACAAAAAAAATAAAAAAATCTGTCATATGTCAATAGAAAAATGAAAATGCCATGGCGCTTGAAAGGTGGGAGGAAAAAAAAAATCACTAAAACAGCCTGGTTCTGAAAGTGAATAAGCCATCATAAAATGAACTATTGTGCTTTTGATGTTCTGGTATCACACGCCCCAGATGCTCAGACACCTGAATCCTACTGTTTCTGGTACTTGTTGGAGGTGTGGCTCTGGCCAAGGGTCTTTATTTCACATCTTTTGGGACTGTCATGCCATTTTCCCATTATGGAGAGAGACCCAACACCTTATACTGCAACTAATTAATACAAAATTCTCACTAGACCCATATATGTTTTTACTGAACATGCCTCCAACAGTACTAAAGAAACCCATACTCTGCTTAGTACTTCATATATTGTCGGCAACTAGACGCCTTATAGCTAAATACTGGAAGAAACAGGACATACCGACTTGGCTTGATCTGTTCTCTAGTGTTATGGAGGTTAGACGAATGGAATATTTAACCGTGCTTATCAATAACACTATAGACAAATTTCATAAGGTATGGCAGCCTTGGGACACATTCACGGAGATCGCTGAATAGTATCCCCCCCCGTCCACCCCGTCCACCCTCTTGTGTCTTGTCCTGTCCTTTGTTCATAGTAATAACATTGTTATATAATAAGTTTGCATATTCAAGGGCAGTTCTTGCCCAGCTATATTACTATTTCCCCGGTGATCGGGTTGTATACAAATTGGTATTGATGGAACTGGAATTGCTTGGCATGCATCTATGTGATTTATTTGCATTGTCAAATCTTTCATATTTACTGATCACTTGATTGTCAGCAGACTTCATAAGGAAATATGTATGTTTCTTTTACTCTTATATTTTCTTCAATAAAAAGACAATTATACAAAAAAAAAATAAACTATTGTTTAAATCAAGTTTTTATGTTAAACATATTTTGAAAGAATTTTTGGTGATGATATATTTCACTTTTCATGTCATTATCTATATTTTAAAGATCCTAAAATTCAGCAGTTTTCGCAGTGCAAATAAGCCTAATAATAGGCACTACTTAGTTTAAATCATATTTTATTGAGACTTTATCACAAAAAGTACAATCCAAGTACCAGAAACATATGATAAGGAGATACAATCTTTGTAGTAGTCTGGTGAAACAATTACTTCCAAATAATCCTGAAATTAAGAATAAATAACACATAAAGGGGGAACAAAACGACAACACACAGTAGGGAAGGGGGGGTCCTCTTTCAGCTGTAGTAACTAGCTTGAAGAGAGGCAATCATATCCTCCATTCACATAATTCTATGAAGTTCATCGACCCAATTTGCCCTAGAGCAACGATTTCCAAAATCTAGGAATAACCATTCTCATAGCTACAACTACAACAGAGAAAGATGCTCTTCCTAATATGGTGAACAGGACCCGGAAACACAGACAGTAAGGCCATCTCCAACAAAATAGAGGAAGATACATGGAATGAAACATTGGGTAAATCAGTAATATCAACCCAATATTGTTTGATCTTCGGACAGTGCCACCATATGTGCTCCATGGTCCCTACCTCACACTGGCATCTCCAGAAAATATCAGAACAGATAGGGTACATTTGATGTAGGTGAGATTGAGTCAGAAGACTGTTTATGAGTTAAGTAAAAGGGATTTGTCCCAGTCCATAGTAGAGTATGGTGGCCCTCTGGTCTTCTCCCAAGGAGTAAGAAATGAAGGTGACTCGGAAACCATCTCCCCTAGAAGCAACCCACCACTGCCGAGATCAGGTGTGAGAGCGGAGGCCTGGATATGCATAGCTGGTCAAAAAGCTGTAGGGAACAAGATGACTCCTCTTGTGAAAAAGAGGAAATAGGCGCCACTTCTTGGTCTGTCCAAATCACTTTTCAGCAGTCATCTTATTATCATTACAGAGGATTAGAATGACAGATAACACATAGATAGTTAGATGAGGCCCCCCTCCCTGTCCATTGTGTCTATGGCCCATGGTGGCTTCGGTAAAGTGTATCTCTAAATGCTATTAAAAATAGCCCAGGATATATGGCCGCCCCCATAATCATGTTCAGCAAATAGAATTTAAAAAATCTACACTCAGAAAATTAAAACAGATTTAAAAAAAAAAAGAATAGGTGTCGCTATCTGGTTTTAACTGGCAGAAATTATAGGTGACCCATTACCTGTAAGATGTTAAACAGATTTACCCTTCACCTATCTACCTCTGTCAGCAGTTTTGAGGGATTAAACTACTGACAAGTTCCCTCTATCTCTTTTCACTTATTTTAACCGTCATTCAGAAACAAAATTTTACAAGAGTCTTACTTCTGAAATAATCTTATGAATGAACTTGAGCCTCTCTCTGGTGGGTAGTAGTAGTGTACACCTCTTAAACAATAAACCTGCAACGTGGAAACAAATCATCAAGTTAAATTTTGTAGAGAACTGCATACACTACGATATTCATATAGCTAAAGTAACTGTGTATTCTACAATAAAAGGTTGCATACTTTTTCTTAGCCCCAATCTTTCATCATCTGGTTTTCCAGACGTACAGGCTTCAGAAATTATCTACATTTTGCACTGTACAACTATTTGTAAATTTACCCCTACTTGACCCAGTATGTATATCTTCAAATGCGATAACTTCTTTTATTCAGTTATTTAAATATTTTTTTCAGTGATACGTGGGACTTTAATGTCATTTTTATTTTAGTACTTTTTTTTTTTTATTCCTGGGAAAATAGTATATTTTTCAAATTTTATATTTAACCCCTTAAGGACTCAGCCCTATTTCACCTTAAAGGGAACCTGTCACCTGGATTTGGGGTATAGAGCTGAGGGCATGGGTTGCTATATGTCCGCTAGCACATCCGCAATACCCAGTCCCCATAGCTCTGCGTGCTTTTATTGTGTTAAAAAACAGATTTGATACATATGCAAATTAACCTGAGATGAGTCCTGTCCCTGACTCATCTTAGGGACAGGACTCTTCTCAGATTAATTTGCATATGTATCAAATAGTTTTTTTTACACAATAAAAGCACACAGAGCTATGGGGACTGGGTATTGCGGATGTGCTAGCGGCCATCTAGCAATCCATGTCCTCAGCTCTTTGCACAAAATCCCGGTGACAGGTTCCCTTTAAGGACTTGGCCATTTTTTGCAAATCTGACCAGTGTCACTTTAAGTGCTGATAACTTTAAAACACTTTGACTTACCCAGGCCGTTCTGAGATTGTTTTTTCGTCACATATTGTACTTCATGACATGGGTCCAAAAAGTTAATTTACCAAAAAAAAGTTTCAGTTTCTCTACTTCTGTAATACATAGTAATACCCCCAAAAATTATGATGACTTTACATTCCCTATATGTCTACTTCATGTTTGTAGCATTTTGGGAATGATATTTTATTTTTTGGGGATGTTACAAGGCTTTTAGTAACAAATTTTGCAATTTTTCAGAAATCTTCAAAATCCCACTTTTTATGGACCAGTTCAGGTTTTCCAATATATTCAATTTTTTCCAGGAGTAAAACGAGGGTAAACTGCCAAACAAAACTCAATATGGGTTGCCCTGATTCTGTAGTTTGCAAAAACACCCCATATGTGGTCGTAAACTACTGTTTGGCCAAACGGGAGCACATAGAAGGAGGGGAACGCCATATGGGTTTTGGAAGGCAGATTTTGCAGGACTGGTTTTGTTTATACCATGTCCCATTTGAAGCCCCCTGTTGCACCCCTAGAATAGAAATTTCCAAAAAGTGACTCCATCTAAGAAAGTACACCCCTCAAGGTATTCAAAACTGGGTTTACACACTTTGTTGACCCTTTAGGTGTTCCACAAGAGTTAATGGCAGATGGAAAAACAATTTAGAAATTTCTATTTTTTGGAAAATTTTCCATTTTAACCCTTACTTTATTACTGGAAAAAATGGGTTAACAGCCAAACAAAACTCAAAATGGGTTGCCCTGATTCTGTAGTTTGCAGAAACACCCCATATGTGGTTGTAAACTACTATTTGGCTAAACGGCAGGACATAGAAGAAGGGGAACGTCATATGGTTTTTGGAAGGCAGATTTTGCTGGACTGGTGTATTTACACCATGTACCCTTTCAAGCCCCCTGATGCCCCCCTAGAGTAGAAACTCCATAAAAGTGACCCCATCTAGGAAACTACGGGATAAGGTGGTTGTTGTTTTGGGGCTATTTTAGGGGTAAATATGATTTTTGGTTGCTCTATATTACTCTTTTTTGAGGCAAGGTAACAAAAAATGTAAATTCCAAAATTGTTTCTACATTCGCTATTTAGTTTTGTGGGGTTAACATAGTTTGTAAAGTAAGGCTACTTTCACACTAGCGTTCATAGGTCCGTTCGTGAGCTTCGTTTGAAGGAGCTCACGAGCGGACCCGAACGCCTCCGTCCAGCCCTGATGCAGTCTGAATGGAGCGGATCCGCTCAGACTGCATCAGTCTGGCGGCGTTCAGCCTCCGCTCCGCTCGCCTCCGCACGGACAGGCGGACAGCTGAACGCTGCTTGCAGCGTTCAGCTGTCCGCCTGGCCGTGCGGAGGCGAGCGGATCCGTTCAGACTTACAATGTAAGTCAATGGGAACGGATCCGCTTGAAGATGTCACCATATGGCTCAATCTTCAGGCGGATCCGTCCCCCATTGACTTTACATTGAAAGTCTGAACGGATCCGCTCAGGCTACTTTCACACTTAGAATTTTTTCTAAGTTATTAATGCAGACGGATCCGTACTGAACGGAGCCTCCGTCTGCATTAATATGATCGGATCCGTTCAGAACGGATCCGATCGAACGCTAGTGTGAAAGTAGCCTTACTTTTGAATACCTTGAGGGGTGTAGTTTCTTAGATGGGGTCACTTTTTTGGAGTTTCTAGTCTAGGCTACATCAGGGGGGCTTCTAATGGGACATGGTGTCCAAAAAAAAAAACAGTCCATCAAAATCTGCCTTCCAGAAACCGTATGGAGTTCCCTTCGTTCTATGCCCTGCCGTGCGGCTATATAGCCATTTACGACCACATATGGGGTGTTTATGCAAACTACAGAATCAGGGCAATAAATATTTAGTTTTGTTTGGCTGTTAACCCTTGCTTTATTACCGGAAAAAAGGATTCAAATGGAAATTTTGCCCAAAAATTGGTGTTTTGGCACCGTTTTTATTTTATATTTTTAACTGTTCATCCGAGGGGTTTGGTCAAAAGTTATTTTTATAGCGACGACTTTTACGCATACGACGATGCCCAGACTTTGGAGACACTAAGCAGGTATCCTAAAACTGCGGCCCTCCAGATGTTGTAAAACTACAATTCCCACCATGCCCTGCTGATGGCTGTAGGTTGTCTGGGCATGCTGGGAGTTATAGTTTTACAACATCTGGAGGGCCGCAGTTTGAGGATGCCTGCACTAAAACTAATATTTTTTTGGGGGAAAAAATTGTTTCTGTGTCTCCAAAGTCTGAGAGCCATAGTTTTTTATGTTCTCTAGTGGACTGTTGGGGATTAAAATGTAGTACTCATGGAAGTGTGATACTCCCTGAAGCAATCGATAACGCAGAGGCCCGGATGATCGGGGCACGTGTCGCACTGAGTGGTGGTGTCCTTCCGTATCCCCCTCCTGCGACACACTCTGCACTTCTTTTGGGTTCGTCCCTTCTTTCCAGTATGGGGGACCAAACTTGGAAAGTGTTGGCCAGGGACGATCCGGGCGCCTCCAGTTCCCGAGGTTCTCCGGCCTGCTCTTTCCCGGTCCAAAAAGATCAGGGCCTTGAGGACTGCTTCATAGAACTGGAGGAATGTCCCTGTGCTGCCAGTGCTTCGGGATAGTACAAAAGAGTTGTACAAGGCAACCTGTACCAAGTAGACCGCAACTTTTTTGTACCATGCCCGGGTTTTGCGCATGGCGTTATATGGCTTGAGGACTTGATCAGAGAGATCAACTCCTCCCATATACCGATTGTAGTGGACGATACAATCGGGCTTGAGGACCGTTGCCACGGTACCTCGCACAGAGACGGGGGTTGCTGTTACCGTGGATTGTGGACAGCATAAGGACATCCCTCTTGTCCTTATACCTGACCAGCAACAGGTTTCCACTGGTAAGTGCACGGGTCTCACCCCTGGGGATAGGTACCTGGATGGGGTGGGCAGGGAGGCCGCGTTGATTTTTCCGCACGGTCCCACAAGCGAACGTGGATCTGGCGGCAAGGGACCTGTACAAGGGAATGCTGGTATAAAAGTTATCCATCTACAAGTGGTAACCCTTATCCAGCAGTGGGTACATAAGGTGGCAGTGGCAGCCCCCCTGGGGTCTGAAAGATGGAACACAAAAAGTTTTAGATAAAAGTTATTATTTTTTTTCTAAACTAACTTTTCCCTTCTTTCCCTGCCTAACGGTGCCTCTCCCTCACTGACCCTAACCTACCTGGATGGCAATGGGTGAAGGAGGGTGATGGATGGCGATTAGGGGGACTCAGGAGCTGGTGCTGGACGGTGCTGCAGGGTGCTCGTGCAGAACAGGAAGAGGAGGGGAGAGAGGAGCGCAGGAAGTTTGAATCTCGCGCCTCTCTCCCCTGCACCAATCAGCACCCTGGACAGCGGCGTTCAGCACCAGGGCCAGCCCCGCCTCTCCAAATCTTCGTACTGCAATTGGTGGTGTATAATCACGCCACCGATCGCAGTCTTTTTCCTGTTCATCGGGTCACCGGAGACCCAAATGCACAGGAAACGCAGAAAACCGCAGGTCTGAATTGACGGGGGGGGGGGGGGAGCCGGCATCCCGTTCCGATTAACCCCCGCGGCGCCGGAATCCCGATTTAAAGTTAGGGCGTACCGGTACACCCTGAGTCCTTAAGGGGTTAAGCTAAGTTAATATCATGTTTAGTTTTCTGTTCTTCTGATCCGTAAATATTTTTTACAATTATGTCCCCTTACCATCACAATCAGTTTGATATACATTATAGGACATGAGGGTTCTGCTTTTACCCAGTAATTATTGAGTTTTAAACCTGTATAAACCGTATATTGACAATCTGACTGAGCTGTCAATTTGTGTCCTGTATATCTACCCACTATAATCCTTTGCTTACATACCGTTAGACTGGGCTACACAGAGACTTTGGTCACAGCAAATGAACCCAGAACCCATCAAAAATCCAACACTACTGGATTTTGTGTGAATCTGTGTTCATTGTAGTGACAACTTGCGAGCTTTGTTACAACTATTCTTACACACATACCTTTGTCATTCTGTCGCTGGCATCTCACAGCAGCTTATAGACACAGTACATGGTAAATCACATATCATAACTTAGCATATCATCATGGGTACAAGTTACATGGCACAATAAAGCGCTGGGAAATCCCAACGTTTGTGTAAAGATAATTTAACAGTACTGCTGTCAGGTTCTAGTAACAGTATAAAAACTCAAGCACTCCAGTAGATATAGTGATGTCAAGATATTTTTTATTTTTGTTGGTTTTCTCTGCAGGCAACTCAAAGTGACAGTTGATGTTTCGGTCTATTACGACCTTTTTCAAACACAAGTTGCCAATGAAGGATTAAAGATGAACAAGGAAAGTATATTGAGCTGGTAGGCATGTGTATTTACACCATGAGGGACGCGTCCCTCATGGTGTGGATACGCAAGCTTACCAGCTCAATATACCAGCGTCCCTCAATATACCAGCGTCCCTCATGGTGTGAATACACATGCCTATCAGCTCAATTTACTTTCCTTGTTCATCTTTAATCCTTCATTGGCAACTTGTGTTTGAAAAAGGTTGTAATAGACCAAAACGTCACACTGTCACTTTGAGTTGCCAGCAGAGAAAACCAACAAAAATAAAAAATATCTTAACATCACTATATCTACGGGAGTACTTGAGTTTCTATACTGATATTATTGAGGGCTAGGAACCCACAACTCTAGCACCAGAGTGCCACGCCATCCCTCTTAACCAAGGTTCTAGCAACGGTCACAATACTATAGCAGCAGTTACTGTAATGAATATGGTTTGCTTTGTAAGAGGTACAAGGCTGATTTCCAATCTTCTCACATGACCACAGAAAAATCTGCGTCATATAAACTACAGTGGGAGAGTATGTGCCAAAATATGCAGGTAAAAAAGGCGATGTAAACATGTGCTGTGTTGTTTTTTTTTATTATTGATCGTGTGGATCAGATGCAAAGCTTAAAAGGAAAATCATGTCACGTCCATATTCATATATATCTATATATAAAATTTGTGTTTTTACATAAAATTTTGTATAATAAGTCATGCTTTGCAATAAGGTTGAGGATGTTTGGCGGTGACAAGTGTAATGTGAACGTAGGTCGCTGTGTTGCAATGCAATCTTGCAAAATAATTCATAGTTGTCAACATTCCCGAATTTCTGGTATTCAGTAAACAAGCAATAGCACCATTTCCAGGAACAAACAATGCCGACATCAAACAATAAAACCATTCTTGTTCCAATTTCTGTATTAATAGAAAACTGTTAGGAACTTGTCCAAGCCGTTAATTTTTTGTTGTTATTGGCCAACAGCCACACAAGTTAAAGCCTAAAATGGAAATCCATGTTAAGAACATTGTATATGTTTCACAATGAATGAAATCAGCTACATTCATACTAGTGATTTATTTTACCTTTTTTTTCTACAAGGGTTTTGTACAGAAAGCAAAGGAAAATTGATTCAATTCATATTAACACAAATGCTCACTTTCGCATCATCAAGATTTATCTTGCATTGAATTCTGTGTATCTTATGCCCAATCTATGTGAATCCTATAAAGGGGTTCTCCAAGACCAGTAACCCATGTATAGGTGGCTGGGCAGGGCAAAAAATTTGGTGATAACTTTAAAACACTTTTTATCCAGGCCATTCTGAGATTGTTTTCTCATCACATATTGTACTTCATGACAGTGGTAAAATTGAGTCAAAAAAATTAATTTTTATTTATAAAAAAATCAAAATTTTCCAAAAATTAGCAAATTTTTATTTCTCTACTTTTATAATAGTAATACCTCCAAAAATTATTACTTTACATTCCCCATATGTCTACTTCATGTTTGGATCATTTTGTGAATGCCATTTTATTTTACAAGGCTTAGCAAATCTAAAACCCACTTTTTCAGGACCAGTTCAGGTCTGAAGTCACTTTGTGAGGCTTACATAATAGAAACCACCCAAAAATTACCCCATTTTAGAAACTACACCCCTCAAGGTATTCAAAACTGATTTTACAAACTTTGTTTACTCTTTAGGTGTTCCACAACAATTAATGGAAAATAGAGATAACATTTCAAAATTTCACTTTTTTGGCAGATTTTCCATTTGAATCAATTTTTTCCAGTTACAAAGCAAGGGTTAACAGCCAAACAAAACTCAATATTTATGGCCCTGATTCTGTAGTTTACAGAAACACCCCATATGTGGTCGTAAACTGCTGTACGGGTACACAGCAGGGCGCAGAAGGAAAGGAACGCCATACGGTTTTTGGAAGGCAGATTTTGCTGGACTGGTTTTTTGACACCATGTCCCATTTGAAGCCCCCCTGATGCACCCCTAGAGTAGAAACTCCAAAAAAGTGACCACATTTTGGAAACTACAGAATAAGGTAGCAGTTTTGTTGGTACTTGTAATGCTGCAGAACCCCAAGCAACCAGGCAAAGATGTGAACAAACGTGGATTTATTAAAAACACAGCAGTAAAGTCCAAGCCAGAAATCATACAAAAATAACGTAGTCCAAATAATAACCTCTGTGGGAAAACGTCAGAGAAAAGCCAGACCAGGCTAAAGTTCATACAGAAGAGTCCGTGAAACCTAATACCTAAGGATGAGACGGTGAAGTATCCAAGGTCTGATCTGAGGCCACACACGGTGCAACTGTAGAGCAGAAACGAGGTTTCCAGAGGCATTCACTAAATGGAGACACACAGAGTTCATGCATGGAACAAACTTAGTAAATCTGAACCAGCATACTCCCAGGTTGTAGAGACAACAGTGAGCACTGATCAGCAAGGGAGATCACCTTTTAAACACCTGCTGGCCAATCACAGAGGGCTGCTTGTCAGAACCTCATAGGTCATGCGATGATTCTACTCATTAGCACCTGTGCAGCAAATCCCTAATCAACTTTGAATTTGTGCACAGATGCTTTACCTGCCAGTGGCCTACGTAGCGCATAAGATGCATGCACACTCGGCCGCGCATTCCTTTGCGAATCACCCCTCGGGCGTGCACGTGGACGCCCAACAGACTTGGCACGGGCATGGGATTGTGCCAGCATGGACGCCGGAACGGAACCCGCAGGAGACACCGGAGGCAGGACCAGCTGCGACGTATTGCCATCAGCCCGGCAATTCTGCCTCAGAGATCCCCGCGGCCCTGCCCTCAAGTGCCCATGCGGACTCCAAAACAAAGTTTTGTCAGGATGAACAGAGGGTACATCTTCAAACATTCAAATCCTTAGATAGTCAGATTTTACAATGAGGTAGAGACAGATAGTTCTATTAATTCAATGGATACTATCACTTAAACAGACTGCATTTCGCATAAGGAAATAGGAGTCCAATCCTGGGGACTGCAATAAAAGACTAAATAAAAGTCTATTTCTCGTGCCCAGAATCAACAAATGCATGACAATGTGATAGGGAAGACTGATAACCCTTGGGTTGACACTTGGAAAGGAAGACCACTCAGTTTCCATCCACACAGCCCCACTAGGGTGAGGCAGCGTGGACAGGAAGCGAGTGGCATAGTTGTAAACTTTCCAGATTCAATGTTTGGTCTTCCAGAAATTGTTTCCAGGGTAACCACAGTTTGAGAAAAAGGTCATGTCTCCTAGCCGCCCAACCAACCAACTCCTCCAGTCTATATATTTGGTTAACTTTGTCAAGCCATTGCTCTTTAGAAGGAATATCTGTGCTGAGCCTAGTTTAGAGGGATAAGCAAAGCGGCTTGCGCAAGAAGAGTGGGCAAATTGTACTTGGACGGGAACCACGTCTCATTGGGTAGCCACAGCAAAACCGATTCTGGGGTCAACTTGATATTTGTCGCGCACACTTGATTGACCTCGCCTTTCACCATTTTCCCAAACTCCTGAATGATAGGGCACTTCCAGAAGATATGCAGGAGGGAGCCAGATCCTTGCCCGCATATCGCTTTGAGCTAGGCCCGATATAAATAATTTTTTCGGGTAGTTATACCACCTGGTTAACACCTTGAAGGAGTGTTCCTGAATGCGCACACATTTGGAGAACCCATGTGATTTGAGCCTTATTGTAACCAATTCTGCGTCCATAAGGGACCTTTTTAGCTCTTTCTCCCAACTCCCAATAAACGCAGGTTGTTTCAGTAGGGTTTTCGATAGCAGAGTAATATAGGAAGGAGATCCACCTAGGGCGCTTAGCTTGTGGATTTATGGCACTCTCCAACCAAGTGGGGTCTTTGGGCGTATTGCTCTGGGGCACTATCCTCTTCAGGGAGCACGTTAATTCATGGACATCCAGGAAATCTCCTGTAGGTAATGCCCCAGAGCAACAGTCCAAGATATTGCCCTTCAAACCCAATTTCAAGAGGAGGTCTCTAAGGGATTTCCCCTTAAAACTGGACCTAAAGCCAGGTACACTAACCCTAGATGGTAAAACATAGTAAGGGATGAGGTGAGCTGGTAAGTAGACAGGGGGGTCTGACAGGATCTGGGTCCCTACCTGTAAGGAACACATTACTGAATATATGTCTCTCGTGAGGCCAGTAAATGCTGAGTGTGTTGCTGATATTCCCCACAGTCTAGCCCACTGCTGGTCATTCAACGAGACCCTTTTAATGTCATAACCCAACAATGGATGGCCCTCCATACACAGTGAGATCCATCTCTTCAGTTGAATCGCCTTGTAATACATCTGGGCATCTGGCATCCCAAAGCCTCCAAGAGAGCGAGGGAGGGTCAGATGTGTATAGGATATTCGAGGTCTCTTTGCTCGCTGTAGGAAAAAGGAGAAGATGGATCTCACCATACGGAAGAACTTTTGAGTTAGGAAAATATGAACCATTTGCATGAGGTACAGAAGTTTGGGCATCACATAAGTGTTCAGCAGGTTCTTTCTACCCATCCAGGAGACATAGGGGATAGAGAGAGAGGACAGCATCCTCTTAATGTCGCCAATCAAAGGGGTAAAGTTCGCTCCATACAAATCTGAAATGTCCCTGGTCAAGTATATGCCTAAGTATTTCAGTTTGAACGACTGCCACTGGAAAGGTAGTGTCTTTTTCAGTTTACTGACTAAATCTGGGGGCGCCGATATATTGAAGGCCTCTGACTTAGTGTAGTTCACCTTAAAATTAGAAACAGTCCCATCCCAAATTCTCTGAATAACTCTAATATGTGAGGGAATGCTGTATCCGGATTGGTGATCAGGATCAGCAGGTTGTCTGCAAATACTGCATTTTGATGACATCCTCCTCCCACTTGTAAACCTTGGATTTGCTTGTGCTCTCTTATGGCTTGGAGTAGCGTTTCCATAACTACTATGAACAAGGTTTGGGACAGGGGGCACCCCTGCCTTTTCCCGTTCAAAATCTCAAAGGGAGCAGACAGTGTACCATTAACCCTAATCCTAGCACTGGGGTGTTTGTAAAGGGGCATGATTGCTCACATAAATTGACTCGGTATACCAAACTGGTGTAAGACAGACTGGAGATAAGCCTAGCACACTCTGTCGAAGGCTTTCTCAGCATCAGTGCTGAGTAAGACCAGGGGAACCTTTTTTGACACTGCGTGCTTTATAGCATGTATGAGCCGCACAGAGTTGTGATTACCTTCTCTACCCTTAACAAACCCGGTTTGTTCAGGTTGAACCAGGCCAGGGACTAGAGGGCTAAGTCTACTAGCTAATACTTTTGCCCAGATCTTAACAAGCACGTTTATCAAGGATTTAGGACAGTATAAGGCACATAAGCTGGGGTCTTTCCCATCTTTTGGTAAGATGGTTATCGTAGCATTGAGAGCCTGTTTAGGGAGCATATCGCCTAAAAGGAGTGCGTTACACCAGGCTGTCAATCTAGGGATCATAATTGGGGAGAATTTTTTGTAGTACCCTATTGGGAGGCCATATGGGCCTGGGGTCTTCCCCCGAGGCATAGACTTCAGGGTTTCCGAAATTTCTTCCTCCAAGATTGGTACTTACTGATACTAATTGAGCTCTCGCTTCATCAAAGAGATTAGGTAACTTGAGTTTGGACAGAAATCGGTCTATTGCTGCCCACTTAGGTGAGTCTCCCTCAGCTACTGTATTATCGGGTAAATTATACAGTTGGCTGTAAAAGGACACAAACTCACGTGCAATTTCTTTCGTTTCTGCAGTCTTTTGACCCGAGCTAGTTGTAATAGAGTGAATATACTCTGAATCTCTGTTTTTTTATAAGGTGAGACATAACTTTGTTGCCCCTATCCCCATAGGTGTAGGACTTGTATTTGGCGTATTGGTATTGTTTAGCATATTGGACATTCAAATGATCTTTCAGTTGTTGGCGCAGGGACATCAGATCTGCATGTGCCTGGTTATACTGGGACCTTTTTTGGAACTTTTCAATAGAGGAAATTTTCACCAAGAGTGAGTCTAGTATTTTTTGATGCTCCCTTTTGAGTCTAGCTCCAAGGCTAATAAGTTCACCTCGTATGAAGGCCTTATGGGCCTCCAAAGTGTTTGAGACCGAAGTATCCCCTGGGGGGTTCTCTATGAAGTAATTGATTCATTTTTGGGAAATATCTGAAATATCTGACGGTCTATCTAATAATGTTTCATTCAGTCTCCAGACCCACTCCCGCTCAAATATTGGACCCTTAAATATAGATATAAATGAAAAAAATACAAAATCAAATAAAAAAATCTACATATCGCTGGTCTCCTTGGTAGCAGGAAGGGCAGCTAGGTATGATTATGATGGATTCAATAGGGCAAAATCCCTAATGCTTACCCTATTGCGGTAGCCCTGCCTATAAACGGAATGGCCACCCTGATAAGGGCGATCCCGTATCTTGTGCCTCCTGATGGTCCCTGGAGGGCCCTGAAGACAGGTGACAGATAAGGCTATTCCATATAGAAGATCCAGACTAGTCTATGTATATACCAAAAACAAAAAAGCATAATTGACACCCCCCCGTGTGGTGGTGAATACACCACCCTTTAATAACTAGTGCATGAAGACATAGTGGAAATTGTAGTACACAATATAGGTAGAGTGTAACATTGACACTTCTAACCTTGCCGTCTAAAGCTTGACCTTTATTAGGGGCGTAAAGGCAGGCTAGGGTGAGTTTAAGGTTTCCCAGCATACCCTTAACAAATAAGTATCTCCCCTCCGCATCAGGTATAGCAATTGTAGGCTTGAATGGGATGTGTTTGCCTATGCCAATACTTACTCCCCTGGAGGAGGATATATAGGTGCTATGGAACCATTGTTTATATTGCCGCTGGGGGAATTTAGGGACTCTATCTCCCCGCAAGTGTGTTTCCTGCAGGAAGTATGTGTCTGCCCCTGCTTTCTTTAGCATCGTGAGGATTTGTGCTCTTTTCTGAATGAGGTGAACGTGATGTCAGCCATAGACAAACTTTGTATCTAGTCTCATTGCGTCTAAAGACCTCTGATGTCTGACTATATCTACATGAAGTGACCCAAACCAATAAAAAAACACAATAAACATGTGAAATACAGATGTAAACTTGAACATTAATAAAGCTCCCCAATATTGTTCCACATATGCCGGTGTAGTAACCCATTGGGTACTCGGCCTCTTCGCTTAACAGTTGTCATTTGTTACAATTTCATTCTACTCTGTGATATCAGTTCATTCTCTGTTTTATGACTGCACTGATCCTTGGTACTTGGAAATGAAAATGAAAATGAAAACTTAAATAAAGAATTTACAAAAAAATAAAAAATAATAAAGCTCCCCAGCTGTCAGTGTCAGGGAGAGAGAAAGTGGGAGCAGGAGGACTTGAACCAGTCATTCCTAACCTGGATCCACAGACCAGCCCCCATACGTAACAGGTTATAGATAGAAAACCCGTTTATACTAACAAACCCCAAATAGACCACAGGACTATATCATGGCGTCGCTGGGGCAGATAATGCAACTAATACTTATCTGGCGGCTGATAATGGCAATCACAATGACCCAAACATAGAGAACACCAAATTTTAACTTAAGGGTATTGCTGCTTTTTAGTGAGGCCCAGGCGACCAAGTTTGGAAGTTGTGGACCAAAATTCCAGTGAGATGGATGTGGGTAATTCCACCAGGTAAGGTTTGGAGATCAACCTAATGGTTTCCTCTGACCACGCGGTCGTTTTAGGCAGAGGAGGCGGTTGAGATAGTTGAAGGGCTTGAGGTAGCCATGATGGAATGTCCAACGGTTCCATGTTGAGCAGTGGCCCGATTCTGTCGAGATCTGCTGGGGATTTGATGACACATCGTTTGCCTGCTATGGTCGCTTGTAGGCCAAAAGGGAACAGCCAGCGGTATGCGATTTTCCGCGACCTGAGGTGATCGCATAAGGGCTTGAGAATCCACCTTTTCTGTAGTGTGGATGGCGCAATGTCTTGGAAGAAGGAGACTGGGTGGCCTTCATGGGACAAGTCAGGGAGGTCCCTGGCTCCCTTCAGGATGGCCGCGGTATCTAGATAGCTTAGAAGTCCGCACACCACGTCCCTTGGCGGTTCGCCATCTTTGGGTGGTGGCCTCAGGGATCTGTGAACCCTCTCAATGGTAATGGATTGGGCCCTCCTCTCCCAGTATGCTGCTGAACAGGTTCGACATAGCCGCTGGTAGGTCATCATGAGGGACCGCCTCCGGTAAGCCTTTCACTCTCACATTCTTACGACGGCTTCTATTTTCTTGGTCTTCTAGTAGACCGAAAGCAGTGTCTAAAGCAGCGTTATGGGCCGCAATGTTTTCCTCCATAGCTGTGCTGTGAGCCACATGTAGGAACTGGTTTTCTTCCAGCAGTTCGACTCTGTGGCCAATATGTCGCATTTCAGCTTTTATGTCTGCCAGCTCTTTCATGACAGGGGCGAGAGCCCCCTCAAGAGTCTTTTTAAGGTACCTCTTTGAGAAAGTAGCTGTGTCTGTTGGTGCTCCTTCATTATCGGTTTCAGCAGCGCTGTCCGATTCAAATGCCTCTGCTGCCGTCTCCGCTGCTTAGGACTCGGCACCATCTTGGCTTCAGGCGTTGCAGAAATCAGCGGTTTCTTTTTTAGGAACTGCACCATCTCTACCTGGGTCTTCTTAACCCCACTGGGATCCGGGCGATCTCGGGGTCGGTCTCTGCCGATCTTCACCATTTTGATGGGGTTTGAAGCTTAATAGATAGCTGGGAGCTGGTCTGTGTGACGGGAGCTACAGCTCAGGCTTCCGTCTTGGCGCTCGGTTAGGCTCCTTCCCCCTAGATTACACTTTTTGTGAAGCAAGGTAACAAGAAATAGCTGTTTTGGCACCGTTTTTATTTTTGTTATTTACAACATTCATCTGACAGGTTAGATTATGTGGTATTTTTATAGAGCAGGTTGTCATGGACGCGACAATACCAAATATGACTATTCTGAAAGCCGTAGTTTTATTTATTTTTTGGACGACTGTCTTGTGTAGGGGCTCATTTTTTTTGAGATGAGATAACGGTGTGATTGGTACTATTTTGTGGTGCGTATGACTTTTTGATCGCTTTCTATTACACTTTTTGTGATGGCTTTTTTTACACCGTTTTTTATTTTAATTATTTATTTTTTTGACAGTGTTTACCTGAGGGGTTAGGTCATGTCATATTTTTATAGAGCAGGTTCTTACAGATGCGGCGATACCTAATATTTTCTTTTTTTTTAATTATGTAAGTTTTACACAATGATTTCATTTTTTAAACAAAAAAAATCAATCATGTTTTAGTGTCTCCATAGTCTGAGAGCCCCCTATTGACCTCGGGCATTCTGAAAATATGGGATAAAATTGCAATACCACTAGGCCTCCCCCAATCCCCCAGCCCCCTCTTTTCAATAACCCTGAATTCCCTCTGGGCATGGGTCGTAAATCGTTTTTGGGTCTGGACCTTGCAGATAACCCTTCTGTATCCTCAGTTATGGAGAAGGGCTCCTTACAGCCGCTTTCCTCCTTCCTGGAGAGGTCATCTAAAGGGGCGTGGCTTTGGTATGTCAGTCTAAAAACTTACCTGTCCTCCTTAGGCCCCAAAGATGCTCTTTCTAGGGATCTCACCACCTTTTAAGCGCTGTGCACCCAAACATCCCCTCCCACTCACTTAGTGTCTCTGGTCTATGGGCTACTTCAGGGGAAGGATGATTCCATTTCCACCCTACCCTTTGTTAGTGTATGGGAAAAAGAACTGGGGAAGTCATTCCCCTCCGAGGCATTCAAATTATCCCATAGGTCGTCTGTAAGTTGCGGACTCCAGGAAAAAATTTTTTAAGATCATGTCCAGGTGGTACAGGACCGCGGCCTTGTTGCATTCTTTCCTTCCCACATGCCCTAGTACATGCTGGAGATGTGGCCGGGAGGAGGGCAATATGTCCCACATCTGGTGGTTCTTCAGCAAAATTACACCATTCTGGGAATCTATTAATGATTTATATGATATGGTCAGTGGCAGCTCTTCCAAGTGGACACCGGAGGGTGCTCTGCTTTCTATGTTTCCTAGTTCTACCTCCACTTTGAGAAAAGGTCTTCTAAGATTTTTTGTACAAGCCTCTCGCCTGGTCATACCTAGATTTTGGAAATCCACATCCGGCTCTGGCTCATCACCTTTGAAAAAATTTACAGAATGGAGGAGCTCTGGGCGGAGGACACGGGCAACTCTAATACGTTCTTGAAAATCTGGACTTCCTGGATTCTGTTTAAGGGATCTAATGATTATCTCAACTGGTAATTAGGGATGTCGCCAGTTCCTAGGGAGAAGCTTCCCCCTAACAGATTTTCATTTTCTCAGGCCTCACTGATAGTTCCATTTGAGCTATGGAGTATTTTAATGTAGATTTGGGCAATTTGGGATTTATTACTATCTTGCTTAATATCCCACTACTTTTCTTGTCAGGAAACCCCCTTCCCTTCTTTTCCTTACAAGTCCTTGTCTTAGTCATTTATTCCTGTGATGTGTAGTATACGTCATGGCTTCTTGCCTCTCTACACCTGTTATTGAGATTTTGATATATCATTTCAAGGGAAGATGTGATCACTGGATATATTCCTATTTGCATTTTTCTCTATTCATATGTTTATTCTATTCATGATCATCTGATTGTATACATTTATATGTACACAGCCTTGACTTGTAATCGGGCTGTTTTTGATGTATTGTTCTTTTCTTGGCTCCTCCTAATAAAAGAATTTGAACAACATAGTCTGAGAGCCATTGTTTTTTCAGTTTTTGGGCGATTATCTTGGGTAGGGTATGATTTTTGTGGGATGAGATGACGGTTTGATTGGCACTATTTTGGGGTGCGTATGACTTTTTGATCGCTTGCTATTACACTTTTTGTGATGTAAAGTGAAAAAAAATTGCTTTTTTTACACCAATTTTTTTACGGTGTTCACCTGAGGGGTTAGGTCATGTGATATTTTTATAGAGCAGATTCTTACGGACGCGGCGATACCTAATATGTCAACTTTTTAAAATTTACTTATGTTTTACACAAGACCGCGCGGCGGTGATCGGAAATACACAGGGCGTACAGCTACACCCTGTGTCCTTAAGTACCAGGACATCAGGGCGTACCTGTACGCCCTGTGTCCTTAATAGGTTAAAAGGCTTCTCCAGAACAGATGTATTGATTTTTATGATAGGATATTTATATTTCTTTTTTTTTTATATAAATATATCTTTATTGTTTTTTTTTTTTCCAAATATAAACAAAATAAAACAGATAGCTAATCACCAAAAAATACACACATATATCAAATCGTTTAAGACAGTGTATCACTTCCATACCAGAGAGCATGCATATATAGAAACACATCTATATTAGAATAACTCAATTTTTGCGTCAAGTCTCTGGCATGAATGTCAAAACCCAGAAAAACCATCCCCCCCCCCCCATCCTCCCCCCACCCGTCCCGTCTGGCATTGGTGCGGCCACCACGTGGGGCGGCGAGGTCCCCCTACTCCTTTCTGGGGTATTTCGCAGAGCATTTTATCAGTTCCATCTAGTGTGGACAGTGCCGATGGGGTTTATTATATAAAAATGCAAGTAGTTTATTAGATTATGGTGAAGTACTAGTCACGGTAGTAATTCAGTACCCTGCCAATCCCCTGCTGTGCAATAGCTCTGGAGCCATAAACAGGCACCAGAACCTCACAGCTCTGTCCACTGGAGCTGGTTACTGCAGTGCTGCTCCCATGCATTACCCACACCACTGCACAATGGAAGAAGCCATGTAGTTTTGGTGCCTGAGCTACTGCTAATTGGCAGGGTACCAAAGTTGGACCCTCTGTTGATCTACTATTGGTTACCTATCCTAAGGATAGGTCATCAGTACCTCAGTCTTGGAGAAATATGTAATGCAAATGCTAACACTCACAAAAAAGTCCTGCAGTTTTCACACTGGTAACCAGGTCTAAAGTATGTTAAGACTTGTCTGTCTATTGAGAGCAGCTACATGGGTCATAGACACAATGGACAGAAGAAGACCCTATTGACTTCTATGGGAGCTTTTAGGCATGATCTGTGACCTGTGCAGAGGTCAGGAGGGAGCTGATAAGCTGTCAAATCACCTATTGTGAATAAAGGATCCTGTGTTATCTATACAGGGGTTTACATGGCCTGATAGTCTGCCAGATTATCGGGGAAAAACGTCCCTGCGAATGCTTGTTCCCAACAATCTGCCAGTGTAAAGGTGCAACTGATAACCTGATGAACGAGCGAAACAAAACTATTGTTTCTGGGCTGCAGATCCTGCAGTCTAAACAGCACTCTGCTGCCCACAAACAATGCAGCTGTATGAAGATTGCAATAGCGATCTCTCGTTCTCATACTGTGGAGGTGATCGCTGAAAGTAAATGCACCACTTCACCCCCACTGAACAAGAAGCTTCTCGGCCTTTCTAAACCCACCATTACTTTTCACTGTAAATATGCCTGGGTGATAATAACTACTGAAAGGTAACCAGGCAAACAGAAAATCATGACCTATTATTAGACCTAGAGATCTAGAAAATTAACCCCCTCACACACCAAATTTTAAAAATATGTCAGTAAAAACAAAGAAGAATAGTGATCGTCACTGCTGAGAATGAATATGTCAAACATATGCACAAAAGCAATTGTGTTGCTCACGGAGTCTGTGTTATATAGTTGCTGAGGTGGTGCTCTAAGAACAAAGTCCTAATAATATATTTTAAAAAAGAAAACAGCCACGGCACTCACCAGCTTAAAATCTTCTTCCTTTATTTCTCCATCTAACAACAAACAGGGTAGTCATACACAGGGCACCCCACATCTGACTACCCTGTTTGTTGTAACAGCGGCTACTCAGCGCCACTGTTCCCCTGCTTACCGCTGCGGTTCTGGGCGCCGTGTTCAGCAGTGATCTGCGGCCGGTGCTTCCCATTTCACCGTTGCAATCCTGGGCTCTGTCTGTGTGGGTGCTGTTGTTTTGGATACGCTCCAAAGTTTGCTCACAGCCCTGGCCACAGCATGCTTGCTGTTTGTTCCTGCTGCACGTACTTAAGGGCCGCCGCACATCACTTCCTGGGCTTTGTGGCTTAGGTCATGTGACCTTGCTGACCTATCCTACCCCTTCTGTGCATATATAAGTGGCTCAGCCCCCTTCCCAGATGCCTCAGTGTCAAGGTCCTTGTGCTCTGCTAAGGCTCCTGATGACCACTTGTTTTCCTGACTCGTATTTGTGTTATTGGATTCTACTACCCGTCTGATCCCTACCTGCTAGCCTTCACTCTCCTGTTGCCGATCTGGATTGCCTGACCTGTACCTGTGCCGCCGGCCCTGACGTTTCGCCTGTCTGACTACACCTCTGCCTCATCCTTTGGTCCTGCACTGTTGTTCCTGGTAACGACTCTGCCTGCCTGACTAAGCCTGTACTTCTGGTACCTTTCCCTGGTACCTCGTGGTCTGCCTGGACGAGCTGCCTCGTGTGCCTATCCTCCTCAAGAGGTAGCGACCTGGTGTTTCCCTCGTTATAGTCTATTCCCACCATCAGGGGTACTGTGAGGAATCGAGGGATTCACTTAGACAACACCCTTAGAGGAGGTAGGGCACGTGGCAAAGTGGGTTCACACCCGTTGGTTCGTGACATTTGTCTTTATATGGAGAAATAAAGGAAGAAGATTGTATGCTGGTGTGTGCTATGACTATTTTCTAAAAAAAATAAGTTTAATACAAAAATGTGATTTAAACAATAGGTCATTTTCTGATGACAGTTTTCTACTAACACTGTGTTTAAGGACCTGCGTTGTGGACATGTGTCCTGGGCTGAGTCTACTGACCTGAACTCACAGCATCCAAGGAGCTATGATACTGGTGAGTCTGGGTCAATAGACCCATGCATGTACTGAGATACTAGTTTGTTACACATGCAGATAAATGCTATTTCACGTACAGATTTACTAGAAAACATTGAAATCTGGGTTTTATAATGTGGAAATATCAGCCTACAAGCAACTGAAAAAACTAGCATGCCCCCTTAAATCCATGCAAAAAGCTGCACTCTAGTACTCCAGCTCTTATACCAAGCAAAATGCAGAATTTTGTCTGACAGTTAAGGGAGGTTACACTTTTCCATTTTATGTTGTTTACAAAAACTCCCCCACAAGCCACATGAGATGAGAAAAAAAAATGAGAGAGAAAGCCAAAACCAGGATTTTCTTTTCCTTCTTTAACTCACAGCTGTGAGCAATAATCAGGATAGTGGAGGCAGGTTGGAAAAAAATCAAGATGTGCTAGTAAGATCTTGTTTATCCATGACATCTTGGAAGACAAAGCTCTTGTGGATTTCTCAGTGAAAACACATGTTGGTGTAAAGAACGCCCCAGAATTAAATTGTATGTATTGCTTAGCTTGGATGCAAAAGGAATACAATGTTATATTTTGTGCATATATTTCCCAATGACCTAAGCAAAGAGGTATCTCCCAAAGAGAGTGGTAATGAAAAGAGAGAAACAAAACACAGCACCGGGCGCTACATGGAGTAATACAGTCCCTGGGCACCAAAAGTAAAGTGCACAAGGCTTAAGCGGTAATAATTACCTTATTGGGTTGTGATGAGCCACAACCACTAATAAAACATAGAAAGATGGTGCCATTGCACAACACTTTCACCAATTGAAGAAAGTCAAAGCTTTATTGATTATAAAACCATAATGCATTGCAGGAACACAGCCTACATTTCCTACCTGAAGAAGAGGTTGTGTCCCTGAAACGCGTTATCAATAAAGCTTGAACTTTCTTCCACTGGTTGAGAGAGTTGAAGTCTGCAATTCCTACTGTGGTTCTTTGAGGTCCCCCAGAGCTTACTGCATCTCCCATAGAGAGAACTGTCTCGCTAGTGCTCTCTACTAGAAAGAGCTCCCTATAAGTCAATGTTCCACTTTCATACAAGTAAAATAGCCAATCCATATGCAGACACCTGTTTGCTCCTCATCAGTACGGAGTAAGATTGGTGGCTGGATGAGTGAGATCCCTCTATGCATACTATTTTCCCATGGAGCATTTCCACCAAGGCTACTTTAACACTGGTGGTAGGCTTTTCCGGCGGGGGAACAGCCTGCCGGATCTGTGCTACCGGAAGTCTGCTCCGGCCCTATTCACTATAATGGGGGCGGGCCGAAGGTCCGGCCGTAGCACAACATGCCGAGAGTCGGCTGGACCTCCTATTATAGTGAATGAGGCCATCATTTAAAGTGCCTCTGATTAACCCCAAATAAAGTTCAGCTGCTCTAGTTGGTCTTTACTGAAATTTTCTTAGTCGCATCCCACAGCAAAAGCCATGGTCCACAGACAGCTTCCAAAACATCACAGGGATCTCATTGTTAAAAAGGTATCAGTCAGGAGAAGGGGACAAAAGAATTTCCAAGGCATTAGATATACCATGGGACACAGTGAAGACAGTCATCATCAAGTGGAGAAAATATGGCACAACAGTGACATTACCAAGAACTGGACTTTCCTCCAATATTGATGAAAAGACAAGAAGAAAACTGGTCTGGAAGGCTACCAAGAGGCCTACAGCAACATTTAAGGAGCTGCAGGAATATCTGGCAAGTACTGGCTGTGTGGTACATGTGACAACAATCTCCCCTATTCTTCATATGTCTGGGCTATGGGGTAGAGTGGCAAGACGAAAGCCTTTTCTTACGAAGAAAAACATCCAAGCCAGGCTACATTTTGCTAAAACACATCTGAAGTCTCCCAAAAGCATGTGGGAAAAGGTGTTATGGTCTGATGAAACCAAGGTTGAACTTTTTGGACATAATTCCAAAAGATATGTTTGGCGCAAAAACAACACTGCACATTACCAAAAGAACACCATACCCACAGTGAAACATGGTGGTGGCAGCATCATGCTTTGGTGCTGTTTTTCTTCAGCTGGAACCGGGGCCTTAGTTAAGCTAGAGGGAATTATGAACAGTTCCAAATACCAGTCAATATTGGCACAAAACCTTTGAGCTTCTGCTAGAAAGCTGAACATGAAGAGAAACTTCATCTTTCAGCATGACAACGACCCAAAGCATACATCCAAAGCAACAAAGGAATGGCATCACCAGAAGAAGATTAAAGTTTTGGAATGGCCCAGCCAGAGCCCAGACCTGAATCCGATTGAAAATCTGTGGGATGATCTGAAGAGGGCTGTGCACAGGAGATGCCCTCGCAATCTGACAAATTTGGAGTGTTTTTGTCAAGAAGAGTGGGTAAATCTTGCCAAGTCAAAATGTGCCATGCTGATAGACTCATACCCAAAAAGACGGAGTGCTGTAATAAAATTAAAAGGTGCTTCAACAAAGTATTAGTTTAAGGGTGTGCACACTTAGGCAACAATATTATTTTATTTTTATATTTTTTCTTCCCTCTATCTAAAAGATTTCAGTTTGTTTTTTAATTGAATTGTACAGTTTATAGGTCACATTAAAGGTGGAAAAAGTTCTGAAATGATTTATCTTTGTCTGATTGTTTTTACATCAAAGAAACCTGACATTTTAACAGGGGTGTGTAGACTTTTTTATATCCACTGTATATGGCTTCTTTTTGTTTCAAAATGGTGTCAAGATCTCCACCTCTAATACCTGTCTTAATTGTCTATAACACGCAAAATGTCAGCACTCTGACATCACAATTATTTTTCACATGTCTAGAGATAGGTTTATCATGTTTGTTTCTTACATCCCCCACATGTTCCAAAATCCATCTCTTAAATGCGTGGTATGTTTTGCTTACATACATCAAATTGCATGTACATTTGCAGAGATACACCACACCCTCGGTGTTGCAGTTAGAAAAAGAGCGGGTATAGTATACCCTATGTCCACCAGAATCTGAAAACTGAGACCCTCTATCAATAAATTGACAAGCTTTACAATGGCTGCAACGAAAGGTACCAGCCTGTCTATTGGTCAGCCATGACTCTTTTTTGCGAGTCTCAAAGTGGCTGTGAGCCAAGTATCTCTTAAGTTGCGCCCACATCTATACGTAATTGCTGGAAAATCTGGACTGAATCCTGAGATGTCTGGATCAGTTTTCATAAGTGACTAATATTTATCAAGTATATTTCTCACTTCCTGGGCCACGGAATCAAAAGTTCCAATAATAGGTATAGTTTTATCATCTTGTTTTCTGCTTTTGGGGGTTAATAGCCTTGGTTCTGTAGCATTTCCGTGGAAATTCCCATGCCTGATTTAGTACTTTTCTTGGGAATCTTTTTTCTCGAAATCTCTGATATATAATGGTTCCCTCTTTCTTAAAATCCTCATCCTTCGTACAGTTCCTCCGTATTCGGAGAAACTGTCCCTTTGGAATCCCATTCTTTAGCGGGCTGGGATGAAAACTCCCCCATTGCAGAAAACTGTTAGTGGAGGTATCTTTACAATGTAAGGATGCCTGAATGATATTATCTTTTTTCCATAGCTGAATATCTAGAAAAGCAATAGAATCTTTCTGTATCTTATGGGTAAAAAATAACCCGATATTGTTCTGTTTCAGTGCCTTGACAAATAGCTGAAAATCTCGTTTCTCAGCTGACCACAGTATCAAATATCATCGATATAGTAAAATATGTGAGACCCAGTTAGCATATTGGTCAGAAAACACTATTGTATCCTCCCACCAGCCCAGGAGAAAATTAGCATAAGTTGGGGCACAGGGACTCCCCATAGCGGTGACCCTGAGCTGGTGGTAGTACTTAGAATCGAATACAAAATAGTTATGAGTCAAGATGAATTCCAGGAAACAAAGAACAAAACTGTTATAGCCCTGGTAATGATTGCTTTTGGTATCAAGGAAATGCTTTGTAGTCCTCAGTCCCATTTAGTGTTGGATGGATGTATAAAGGGCCTCAACATCAGTCGAGGCCAGCCACATATCCGCCTCAACCACTATTCCTTCGAGTTTCTTAAGCAGGTCCATCGTATTACGTATATACGAAGTAAGGGATAGAAAAAAGGGAAGTAAAATTCTACCCATAACAGTGCCATCCATAGATCTCCCCCACCATCATAATGCCATCCACAGATCCCCCCCCACCATCATAATGCCATCCACAGATCCCCCCCACCATCATAATGCCATCCACAGATCCCCTCCACCATCATAATGCCATCCACAGATCCCCTCCACCATCATAATGCCATCCACAGACCCCCCCATCATAATGCCATCCACAGCTCCCTCCCATAACAGTGCATCATCCACAGATCCCCCATAATAGTGTCATGCACAGACTGCCATTAGTTCAAACCCACCAAAAGCACACTTTTTGGTTAAAAAATGTTTTTTTCTTATTTTCCTCAAAAATCTAGGTGCGTCTTATGGGCCTGTGCGTCTTATAGGCTGAAAAATACGATATCTGCGAACTACAGTATGTGACTGGTTTTTGCCTAGATTATCCACAGGTGAAGTAGGGGGATGGGTGCAGCTGAGGATAAAAGGACTTGTGAGAAGGTTTTGGATGTACAGGGAAAGTTTGGAGTGGTGATCTTAATTGAAACGTAACTTTTAATTTATAGAAATAGAAAGAGGGTCCCTAAATATAACACATATGAACAATCTAGTGCACAATGACACATTAAATTATTGGTACACGGCGGCACCTGAAACATAACTGGTTGTCCTACCGTAACCCAGGTGTCTTCTGGTCTTTACAGATGGCCAGTAGATGTTAATCTTGCTGAAATGGCAGGAACCAGATGGGAATGATGATGGGCTCTAAGTCCCTATATCACCCTAGAATAAGGGGTGCTGACGTGACCCTGACGTCCTAACCACGGAGCACCCGTCCTGAAAAGAACAACCCCGTCCGGAACCTTGTCTTTACGCTACTTGGCTCTGTTATGCCCTAGTGCAGCTGATCCCTACATGCATGTTTCATGTAACAATCATCAGGTGAATATTGTGCAATCAAGCAGGGCATAAATTGCATAGAGTGTTGATCTATATGATTCAATCATTAACACTGAGGGTATTCAATGTGAAAGCAAAAGACACTTACATCAATACAAATGGTAGCCCATAGTATGGGCTCCACTGGGTATCAGGGCTAACGCAAACCTAAAGATATAAGGAAGTATAAGGAGTACGGAGGTCTCTTAAAAGGCGGCTCCCCCAGACCAGCGTGCCACGATACATCCTGAGGCTGTGATGTACGTCTTGGATGTATGACGAAGCCAAAGGAGCGAAACCCGGGTCGGGCTGTAAGAGGATGCCGGAGTTTTATCCATTTATATTTTATAAGGAATTTTGTGAGTATAATAAATCTATTTATATTTACCTGTGACTTGCGGTACTTCACTATGGCAAGGAATTTCTGCCAGTTGTAGGATTACCATCGCAGCGAGGATACAAAAAAGAGAAAGGACTACAGACTTTCATTCACCTGATGTGCTTCTAACCCGTTTGTGTTTGTGAGTATTTTGGCAAAAACTTAGCGGTGTATGTGTAAATGGTGCTTCACTATCGCTGCCCCCTTCTGATATTTCACAGGATGTTCTAAGGTAGAGGACGTCTGCGAGACCCGACTCCACTGTGGGAAGTGAGAGATTAAATCCCTGGGATATATTGTGTGGAAGGAAAAAGACGCACGGCCTCAATTAATCCGTCTACAATTGGTGACTAGTAATGTATGTGTGTATTTCTGTATCCCATTGCAAGGGTGTTGGAGCTTAAATTAAAGCACCGAACAGTGATAAAATTTCTTGCTAAACTTGGCAAGAGTGGAAGAGAAATCAAGGAGATGTTATTGAGTCACCTTGGCTGCTCCCTCACGACACTGGATGTTTTCATCCGTGTGCAGGGAGATGCAGCAGCAGGGACCAGGAGCGGAGACTGGGGTACGTATATTCCATGTGGAGTGCCCAGCACATGAGGGGACATTTTATACTCTTGGAGAACCCCTTTAAATAGTACAGTGTAAAGTTACAGGTACTAAGCCAAGCTGTGTATATTAAACAAATAAATGGCTGGGAACATCTCAATAATAGCTGTAAAACATCCACAAGTAAGAAGACTTGCATTGTAGTGTTAGTAGGTAATGGAAAATACAGTATCCTAGGATCTCAGATGGCTTGAGACATTCAGAACTATTCAAGCTGAAGAAGAATAGAAATGCAAAAGCAGAACAGAAGACATAATAGTAAAACGTTACAATAAGTAGCTAAAATGCCCTTCATTCCCTGATATATCTCCATTGTCAAGAAAACTTCACTGCCTATTTTACTGTAAGTCCACAATCATTGACTTCTGTTACTACTAACAATACTGAGTGACAATACTGACGAACACCAGAAATGCCATCTGGATGTGTGTGGTTTCTTCTCCATATTTCTTCCTGTTGATCATTACCACATTACTTAGCTCTCATACACGTTGTACAGAATAATGTGCAGAGCTCAGAACGTCAAGAGCCGTTCTTAAGCTTGGTACATTTTAGAATAATGTTAATTTCCTGCGTTGTTCTTTATTTACGTCACTATAAACCAGACAGTTTTAGTTAGGGTACTTTCAGACTAGAGTTGCTGGATTCCGGCAGGCAGTTCAGTCTCCGGACTCCCTGTCGGATACGGCAATCTGCATGCAAACGTAAACCATTTGTAGATGGATTCGGATCCTTCTCTCCAGTCTCATCCGGAAAAATGGATCCGCTATATATATATTTTTTACATTTTTAAAAGTCTGCGCATGCGCAGACCGGATCCGTCAATGCGGCAATTTTAATGCAGCACTAATGCATTCCAATGGAAAAAAATGCTGGATCCGGCATTCCGGCAAGGATTTTTGGCGGGAGAGAAAAATGCAGCATGCTGCGTTTTTTTCTGCGTCCAAATACCGTAAAAGGACTGAACTGAAGACATCCTGATGCATTCTGAATGGATTGCTTTCCATTCAGAATGCATTAGGATAAAACTGATACGTTCGTTTCCGGTATTGAGCCCCTAGGACGGAACTCTATACCTGAAAACTTTGACGCAAGTGTGAAAGTACCCTTACAGAGAACAATCTAGGGATGAGGCATCATAACTTTTCACTACAGATCATTTTTGCTGGAAATAGCAAATCCTAATTTTTCTGCTGGTACTGCACTACTGGTTTCCCAGTCATGGTGATTATCCTGCATTAGGCCTGTTTCATATGAACATACTGGTAAACATCTGTAATATGGATCCTCGATATGGATGTATTAATGATTATACTGCTATATTTTATCAGTAAATAATCAGTGTGACATCAGTACTGAAGAACATAATGCTAATGAAATATCTTCTAGGAGGAAACTTAGCTACATGTAACAGCATGAAACATGGAATCAATTCAGGTGTAAACCTGATGATGCTCTTCAATATGGATAACTTATGGATGCATCTGTATTTTAACCACTTAAGGAAATTGGCTATTTTGGCCTTAAAGGGAACCTGTCATGTGGATATTTGATTATAATCTAACTAATTATATACAATCATTAACTACTAAAAAGTGCCTTAGATGTATTCACTTACTGGTGTGACAGATGGTTACTTCATAATATACACACAAAGATGCCACATGCTAATGAGCTGATTTGAGTCCAGCGTGATGCCATTGAGTCCAGTGTATATTTAATTCAGAGCTATAGCCACTCCCCTGCCCACCTGCTGCTGATTCATATGGAGAATAACTGTCAATCTGCAGCCGGTAGGCAGGGAGAGTCAGGAGCTCATGAATATTTTTATTGTTTGACCTGTTAGTAAGATACATGATGTAAACTGTAGTGAAGGTAATCTTACCAGCGACTGTATTTGTGAGTTATAACCTCCCTTCTGATCCTCAGCTGGTTTTGACTCAAAATCACTGACCGAACACTGAATGTGAGACTGAGGCATTAGTGATCTGTTTACT